>NC_135440.1:12319731-12532231 GCF_051991255.1 Vanacampus margaritifer | reverse complement strand
TTTAAAAAAAACTGTGCATATATTTTATACATTTGGGTTTATATTCAGTGGATTTGATTTTTTTGTAATAACAAGTCTTATAAATCATAAGCCGTTTATTACAATTTTATTACATTGATATTACAAAAAAATGCATATTTAAAAAAAAAAAAGCACCATAAGCTATGATGTATTTTTATCTCAATGGTTTTATAAGTATTTAATGTTATTCAATTCAGGCTTACACCGCTTTGAAAAAATGCTCTAAATGTTTAACTGCAACCAATCTCTCTCTCTCTCTCTCTCTCTCTCTCTCTCTCTCTCTCTCTCTCTCTCTCTCTCTCTCTCATTCCATCTTTCATTCTCTCCTTGGCTAGTCATAGCTATTCATTAGCTTCAGCCCCTATGGCAATGAGTCTTTAACCTCCATTAGATCTAATGTTGATATGTTTCCCCAGCAAAGAGCCAAAACAATTAACACCCCTTCTCACATTTCTCTCCCCTTGGCCCCTAACCACATCAAAACCTGGGCCCACCCGTTCATTACCTACCCCTGAGAATGCCCCAGGGAAGTAAAAAGTCAGATACTTGGCTGTTGTCTTTTGGATGGTAAGCAGTAAAGAAGCCAGAATGAGTTAAAGGACGCACCACAATAATGAATGTTATGTTACTGAATGCAAAGCAATGCTGCGCAATTGACTGTTTCCAAAAATGTCAATATGGGTACTTTCCACACAAGGCTAAAATACAAATTGTGTTAATTAGCCATAGACTACCATCATAGCCAAGTAAGCTACAATTATAAGATGTTAAAAAATAATCATAATAATTAAATAAAAACAAAGCCATCAGATGAGTGTGGGATTTGGCTCTACAAAAAAAATATTTTTTTACAAAAAAATAAAAATTTTATCATCTGTTTAAAGTTATTATATAAGTAATTATAATTTAGTACTATTTGCTTATTATGGGGTTTACCTCCCGCAGGCATCGTCGTTCTGTGTTTTTTTGGGGTAAATGATGCATTCGCATCTCTTTCTGGTATGCTTGGAACAACCTACAGCCACGCAACTAACATTTTTGACAAAAATTCCAAAACTGACCATCGCTAAGGTGAGGAAATGTCAGGATTGGAGACCCTGGTCAACAACATGGCACTATCAACCATGTGATGTGGAGTTAACCAATAAAACCCAGTCCTAAAAGCAAATTCAAATCATACTTCTGTATCCTTGTCCATTGTCTATAGCTGGCCCAACCTCCACTTTACTGTTTCTCAGGAAGGAGTATCCATGGAGAGCCAAATCTAGATGTGCCTCGATCAAATCCAGCAAAATCGCATTACACCACTTGTGCCACAACTTAGACCTGTTTTTTTCTAGTCTAAAATATAGTCTACGGTGAACACGGTCCCAAACACGGTAGACTGGACTTGCCCTGGAACAAAAATGATGATTTTTACGCCAGTCAACAGTCATTGTAATTTGAAAAAGAAAATTGTAAAAAGCTCAATCTGAATTTATCAATTGATATCAATGCGATGGTGAAGTATTAACAATTAGCACCGGAAGTGTTATGATCAAAAGCAACCAATCAGATTGCTCTGATGTCACACATACAGTCTACTGCTCACTATCTGTGTGGAATTTTGCACGGTATGTAAAATTCATTATCATATGCAATGTTTCCATAACCAGTGTCACTGTATTTATTTGACATTTCTTCTCACCGGCAGCATTTCTCTGCATCCAAATGCTTGCAGCTTCTAAAGGAATTAAAAATCTAATTAATGCGTACTTGTTGTAGGGCGACAGCACTTCCAAAGAGTGCAAAGCATCTTGAAAATTGTCATGGATTTGGGCCCAGGGCGTAACGAAATCCATCCAAGTGTTTAGCTGTCAAGTGAACACTGTCATGACCTTATGAGACCCAGAATAGGCCTCTTTTATGGACCAGGAAATTCCTAGTTTCCTTATTACCTATAGGTGTGGTGCAGTTGTTTGTGTATCAAATATCTGAGTGTAGCACCACTGCTTCTCTCACATGCAGTAGTTTGCAAAGCGTCTACGTTTATGTGCAGTGCTAACGAGGGGACTGACAGGTTGTTCAAATCATTTTCAACTAATCTCCTCTCCTCAAGGGGGAAGGACTTTTGGTTTCAACACTTAATTTGATCATCTACGTGAAAGGCACAAAAGGGACATTCTGCAGATTCTTAACCTTTCCTCAACTTTGGCACTCCCAGAGGCAGGAAAGGAGTATCTTTCACCACAGTTATTAGTTCACAGAGACACCCTTGACCTCTGCTGTGGTAGCCAACCATCAACAGAACTGCTGTTATTGTAATACAGGTTCACTGACTTCTATTGCAGTCATTCAAGTCTGGATTTCGGTTCACAGGTCACATCATGCAGCCTAAATCAACTGAGAATATCATTTTTGTGGTATTTTAAAGAGTTTATACAACCAAATTGGCTATGTTAATTCGACTCCTAAAGCGTTAAATTTAACACTTCAAGGGTGTCTATAATGACCCACACTAAATATAGCCAACCCAACACTTTGTAACCCAATAAATAACCAAATAACCCAAGTGTTATTTTTTTTCAATTAACATTCAGTCTTTTTGATGAATTATTATCTTGTAGTTAAATTAAACTTAATAGTCCAATTGGCTCTAAATTTGTATGATGAACTTAAAATCTATCTTCTGATTTTGAACAGTAGATTTTTTATCTCAGCATTGACAAAAATAAACAATATATACCGTATGTTCTCCATTGGAATGTTCAAGCGAGAAGATAAACTCACAGCTGATAAGACATATTCCATGCTGAGTTCGTAATGGAACAATTAGGTTGACTTGCACAGTCGCTGGATGTGGCCATTAAGGCATAACAGCTAATGAAGAGCCTCCTGTAGATTTACATGATAAAAATATCAGATATGGGAAGCCGCGGGATTTTCTGCAATGTCACAGACTGGGCTGTAATCACATCTGTAAAAAAAAAAAAGAAGAAGAAAAGAGAGATTAAATGGAGATAGCAGCTGGAGCAGTGCTTTGATTAATTATTGTATTTTTGTCTTACTCGTGTTATTGTTTTTATTATTATTTTGATCGTGTTTATATTATTAGTAGTAGCGGTTGTATAACCACAATTTTTAATAGCATTATACTACAAAGTGTATTTTTGATTTTTGTTCTGTTTTTATTATTAATTCTAATCAATTGGATCTTTTTTTTCTTTTTATCCCTTATAAGCACCCCCCTTCACCCATCGCACCTTCATATTTGCCCTTCCTGCGCAAATTTACAGCGGGTTATCGCTATTGCCATCACCCCCCCCCCCCCCTTTTTTTTTCTGATGTGTTACCCAGATTACCATCAGTGCCCCTCAGATATTTTTTTAACAGATCCTCGGCGCTCGGCAATATCCACTCGGAGCCATCTGGTGCAGATCAGAATCTATACTGACTTCTTGGGATTCAGTCGTTAACGGTTTGAAATCTAGATCTAGAATAGCCCCTCTTTAACTTGGGAGATGGGCGCTATAAGCATCACATTTAGTAATAAAAA
Source organism: Vanacampus margaritifer (assembly GCF_051991255.1). NCBI lineage: Eukaryota > Metazoa > Chordata > Actinopteri > Syngnathiformes > Syngnathidae > Vanacampus > Vanacampus margaritifer. The sequence continues at coordinate 12,528,675 of NC_135440.1, read as the reverse complement.
ATATATAACTGTTTTACTGTTGAGATATGAACGCCCGATCCTCTCCAAACTGTGTCAGGAGAGGGCAGAAAAGGAACCAAGTCTAAATTGGATAAACGGTTCAAGAGGGGGGGGGGGGGGATCTACAACGTGCACGTGTTCCCCCTTTATTATGAAACTTCAGTTCTAAATTATAATCGATTAAACGTATTATGCATATGAATGTGGTCATACCATCTCGTAAGTTTACAAGTTGAAAATATCCATAATCATATTGTGGGACTTGCATACACTTTGAGTTTGTCCCTGCAGCTTTTTCCTCATTCCTTTTGAAAGCAGCGAGAGAGGGAGAGAGAGAAAAAAAAACGTGAAGTGGCTCTGCTGTTACAAAGGACAACAACAATCTGCTTTAAGTTCACAAAAAACACACGCGCACAAAACACACACACACAGGGGGAGAGAGAGAAAGTAGGAAGAGGAGGTGGCGGGGGTGGGTGGGGGGTTGGTTGATTAAAACATTAAGAAATCAAAGGCGACTACAGAAGTGGTAATTAAAAATATAGTAAGTAAAAACAATCTACAAAACAGAATGTATATTTTAGGTGAGCACGTGTAAAAATAAAAATAAAAATATTGAAATGTATTTAGCGGACTATCAAGTTGTAAATAAATGCGTTCGATAAAACAGAAATTATTATATCGCGGGAAAATGACAGTATTAAGTTAGACATCAAGATTTAAACTAAACACCCCGTGTTAAGCAAATAACTAATTCCTAAAGACGGCTGTAATTACAATTTAAATGTATTCCAAGTAAGTTCCTTCCTCTGCCGGGTTTACTTCCCCTGCTGTCGGACAGCTGTAAAATCGCGACGACAGGTTGTCATACAACAATCAACGCCGTCGTTGAATGGACTCTAAAGCTTGAACATTTAACATACAATAAGTCCAAACACGGCTGAGAGAGAGAAAGCGAGCGGGAGAAGCGATCGAGCGAGGAAAGAGAGAGAGAAAGAGAGAGAGAGAGAGAGAGAGAGGCCTCAGCCAATGTGCGCTCACTCCATATTCACATTATCCCACATTGCTCCAAACGAGGAGGAGCTTGTCGGCTCAAGTAGGGGATGCCAATCAAAGCTTCAACTTCAAATTGTATCTGAGAGATCAGCCTGGAGACCTCAGGGCCAGGCGCGTCAGTCTGTGCGCAATTGGTGATCACATCACATCCAAGCGGACTTTGAGCAAGCCAAAGAGAGAGGAAGCTGAGATTTAAGAGAGTCTTGTTTCCACTGCCTACCGCCTGCATGTCAGTAGTAGCTCTCACTTCTTGAACACTTTCCCCTTCAACTCATCTGCTTTCTTTTTCTTCTTCTTCTTCTTTTTTTTTTTTTTTTATAACCTTCGTGCCCACTTTTTTTACGCACAGTTTGTGGACGTTCCGCGCAGTGCAAAGCGTCGAACCGGCGGAGGAAAATGTCTTTCCCCCAGCTAGGCTACCCCCAGTACTTAAGTGCCTCCCAGGCGGTTTACGGGGGCGACAGGGCGGGAGTGCTGACGCCGTCCTCCCGGGGAGGGAGCACTGAAATCGGAGGGAGTCCGTCAGCCACCGCCGCGGCCGTCACGTCCGTGTTGGGCATGTACGCCAACCCGTACGCGCACAACTACAGCGCCTTCTTACCTTACACCAGCGCGGATCTGGCTCTTTTCTCACAAATGGTAAGAAAGTCGTGTGGAAATGTGCGTGAATGAAAAACTCAACGGACTTCAAATGTTACAGATTAACTTAATCGTAAATGTGAAATAATGCCAGCACTTTGTGTTAGCGATTTAAACTATTTTTTGTTTAATTGTGGCGTGTTTAGAACGTTACGCAAACTAAATAAAATATAATATGACATGTCTTTGTAATTGTATGAATAGTAATAATAATTAAAGCTGACAGTAAATAGCAGAAGATTTTCAACCATATATTACATAGATTTTTTGTTATATTAAAGCAGTGTGTTTATTTTAATTTAAGTGCACAATACACATTTTTTTCAAGTTCCAATGCAACTTATGAGAAAACATTATTTATCGATTATTTACACATATTACGTCTATTATTTTATGTGCATGCTATGGGTGTCTTTTTACTGAGGTAAAAGATTATTAGAATTAAAGAATTTTGGAGGTTAAAAAAAAATCACAATCTGTCGAATGTCTAACGAATGCATGAAAGAAAAAATACTAAAGCGACAGTAAAAAAATTCATTATGCTCCACTTGAGGTGTCATAACATTAAAAAGGAAAAAACTAACTAAAAATATTTTTGGGTATAAAAAAGTAACTGTTTGAGAGAAGTTTTGAAGTCCTCGTGAAAGTTTGTTATCTCCAAGTTCAGTAATGGAAAAGTTGTTCGACCTAAAATGTAATTACTCATGCAACTTTAATTACACGTGACGCAACCAAGCATACATTTTTACTTAATATAAAATTAAATAATAATAATAATAATAATAATAGTAATAATAATAATAATAATAATAAGAAGAAGAATAATAATAATAGCTAATGATAACGTCCCTCTTCCTTATTCGTCTTCCAGGGCTCCCAATACGACCTGAAGGATAGTCCAGGCGTGCACCCGGCCAGCTTCGCAGCTCACACCTCTCCTGCCTTCTACCCATACGGCCAGTTCCAGTACGGGGACCCAGCCAGGCCCAAGAACGCCACCCGGGAGAGCACCAGCACTCTGAAAGCCTGGCTCAACGAGCACAGAAAGAACCCTTACCCGACTAAGGGCGAGAAGATCATGCTGGCCATCATCACCAAGATGACCCTGACGCAGGTGTCCACCTGGTTCGCCAACGCCAGGAGGAGACTGAAGAAGGAGAACAAGGTGACATGGGGGAGCAGGAGCAAAGAGGACGAGGAGGATGGTCATCTATTCGGCAGCGGGGACGAGGCAGAGAAAAATGAGGATGAGGAGGAGATTGACTTGGAGAGCATAGACATAGACAAAATAGACGATAACGACGGGGATCAGAGTAATGAGGATGACGATGATAAATCCGACGGGGGCTCGAGGGACCACAGAGGTGATGGGGACGCGGTGGGAGAGCTGGACAGCTTGGAGAAACGACGGGCCTTCACCCTGCAGGGCCACGAGGCCTTGGACAAATCCAAAAGCTCCATTACACTTCACCAGGGCTGCAAAGACAACTCGGACGGTACCAACAATACCACCAGGGTTCTTTCCCCGGACAGACCTGGAGGCTTCCCCCTGCCCTCGAACAATAAACCCAAAATATGGTCATTAGCAGAAACAGCCACAACCCCTGACTCCTCAGCCCAGAAACCCACGTCCCCTTCTGCTCCAGCGCCCCCCTCCCATCCTCAGATCCAAGCCCACCCCGCCTTCCTGCCCAGCCACGGACTGTACACTTGCCAGATTGGAAAGTTCCACAACTGGACAAACGGGGCTTTTCTGGGTCAGAACTCCCTTCTCAACGTCAGATCCTTTCTGGGGAGCCACCATCACCACCATCAGCACCAGAATCACCACCTGGCGGCCCAGCAGCAACAACAGCAGCAGCCGACGTCAGTGGTGGTGTCCCCGCTGGCAGCTGCAGCGGCCCTCAGCCAAGACAGCAAGGCCCCAATGGACAGTCCCAAACACATAGGTGAGAACATGACAACATTACTCCTAAAATAGGGTGTGACAGCAAATAAACGTGCACGGCTCTAATATTAGCGTGACAATATTCAAGCCGGCGTCGCCATTAGAGAGAAAAGCCAAGGGGCATTCGGTTAACGTTATTATTTCCTTTTAGAACACGAAAATGGTGTACGGTGTGATTCGCCTCCAACGCCAACACTGAAGCCTTCTTTTCGACCCCTTCATGACAGGTGAGACTCATTTTGATCATTATATAATTTAATAATTGTTCCAAAAATAAAAAATGAACGAATTCAATTGGGACAAGTAAAATTGGGTGTTTCATTAAACTTGCACCCCAGTTTAGATCGCAGCACGGATAATTAGTGTACAAATAAAGTGCATTTGGAAAGGAGAAAAAAAAAGACTAGAAAGTAAAACAAATAAAGCACAATTTGCTTTGCGAGTGACAGGGGTCTTGACTTTCATCCCACACCCCCTTTAATTCCTCCCCCTGCGGGGATAGTGTGGCTACTTATCAAGTCACCGAGTAAAACGGGCTCTGTCTGGGCTGTGCTTTCGCTAAAGACCCCTGGGAGTCCCGGAGCCCATGGGAGCGCTCTCACAGAAAGAGGGAAGAAAAAGGTTTACCTCTGTTTCAAGTACAAAATTGCCCCTGCACTTTGGAGGAATAATATTTGGATTAATTATAATTTAGGTCGCACTTGGCTTTTTGATAACCTATTATTATGATTATTATTAGTATTATTATGATGATGATTATTATGATTATTATTATTCATGTTTTTTTTTTGTTTGTTTTTTTTAAATTCAGATCTTCCCTACCTTCTAGTGCCAGGACACCACAAGACGCTACACAACGTGTCCTCACTGCACTCTCTTCGGCTTGAGTTTTTATTTTTTATTTTTGTGTGCTTAAAAAGAAGACAACGAAAAAAAAGAGACTTCACCCCTCCCTAAAAAGGACAATGAGAAATGATGAAGCAGCATAGCATTCTGTCTTTGCAGTCGCAGCAAATGGCGTTATTCGGTAATATCCTGTGGATGGAAAAAAAAATAGATGGATGAATACTTCCTCTGTTGTTGTGCAGCCTATAATCGCGCCTATAATGTTAATCGATCTCTCAATTTTACCCAGACAAATGGGGGCACTTTTGGTAGGCTTTTTACTTTGTTATTATTATAATAATATTATTATACCTTGTGTTTATGGTGTCCTTCTTTTAATGTAAATATGATGTGATTTAAATTTGTAAATAGTAAACGTTGAAGGAATTTGTCCAGATCGTATATTTTGCCTAATAAACGAAATATTGGAATTATAAGGAAACAGCAATTCTGTATTATTATTATTATTATTATTATTATTATTATTATTATTATTATTATTATTATTATTATTATTATTATTATTATTATCATTACAGATTGCTACCATTTATTATTAATTCAATACTTATTGGGCGCATGGAGAGCAGAGAGAGAAAATATTGGCAAGTCTATAAGCATGCTTAATTTTATTCAAGTTTTGGAGGAAAGCAGCGTGGATGCATTGAGGTGCTAATAAGTGTCCAGATGGTTGCTGGTGACAGAAAATGGACAGGAGCAGCTGGGAAGGTCATTAAGTAATAATATGGGAACGCCCAGTCCAAACAAAATCAAATGGTTAAAATCTAATCTGTCAGGGGGAGACGTCGATTCGAAGATAAATTATTAATATTTTCTTTTTTTATTTGATCGGGGGAGGGGCAGAGTGACATTGTTGATGTTGGGAGAGGGGTGAGTGCTTGGGGATGCTGTCTGTGCGGAGGCTGATAGAGATCATTACTATAAATCAACTTTTGGGGACTCCGTTGACGACCAAAATATTGATTTAAGATTGAGTTTAAGTGAGGGATGGAAAAAGTATTATACGTGAATAGTATGCTTCTTACATGGCCTATTTTTACACAACATTAACATTTGCCTCGCCTTAAAGTATTTTTTCAACGTTTGATTGACCTGAATTAAGTTGAACCAATATTTTAGGTGACAATCAAGAATTAAACAAAACAAAACAAAAAAAAAAACATTAGTATCTTTTATTCAAAATGAAAGTTTTTGTCTTAGTTACAAATAATAATGTGCAAAGTGACCCGTTCCTAAGGATTTATGATTTTAGTTGTCTAAAACCCACGTCAGTTTTGCTATATCACAGTGACCTCTATAGGCGGGAGCCGGAAGGACTTTTTCTACTTGAAAAGCGCAATAAATCCTGTTAAATTAACATTTACGGCCAATTGTATCGGTGGCAAATTATTAATAAATTTATAATACTTTGACGTATTTGGTATAATAAATTTAGAATCTTTTTATTTTTATTTTTGTAGGCCTACCTGATTTTATTAAAGTATTTTAACTGAGCGTGATTATTATTGTGAAGTGCAGGGACCATATTCCATGGTGTTTTTGCACTTTAAAAATTGATTGATTGATGGATGCTAAAATAATAGCGTTACATAAAAAAAAAGCTATTGTGTAAAAATCCAATACTTGGGTTGTTTCCAAAATCAGTAAATGTGACCCATGTGTTTTAATCTTTTTTTTGTTTAGTTTTAATTTTGATACTAAAAACACATGATAACCAAAAAGACAAATTATTTTAATATTTCATGTCAAAAGTAACTCACTATTGCAGTTGGCTATAGTAAAAACCTTTTTTGTTTTGTTTTTGCTTTTGCTTGTTTATTAAAAAAAAAGAGAGAACGTGTGTGTGTGTGTGTGTGTGTGTGTGTGTGGGGGGGGGGTTATATAGGCCTACTTTAGTAAATACTATAATACTAAATAGTTATGTGTTTGGTTCTAACTAACTAACTAACTATAGATAAAGATGATCAGTTTAATATAGTATGAGAATATATTAGTTATGTATATATTATATATAACTAACAGTTGTAGAAAATGTATGCTAAAATAATATAGTTGGCATTAATATATATTTAGAAAAATGATTTGTTCTGGCCATGAGGTGAACAGAGGGAGTCTATGTACATAAATCTGTGTCACTTAAATGGCTGTTGCTTTTTACACAGCCACGACCTAGTTGAAAAATTGACAAAAGGTCACTGAAGGTTGAACGGGGGTCATTCTGTTTTTTTAGTTGCATTAAAACAAATATATGCTGAAAACACAGCACACAAACAACATGTGTAATGTCAATGCAAATATTCATTTTCACTTGAGTATTTTATTTTAGTTGTTATTCTATGCTATAAAAAGGCATTTATTTGATCCAAACTAGGGCTCACTTGGTTCATGTAATTTCAGCCCTGTGATGACCATACAAAAAAAATCTTGGCAGGTTCAGCTCATATGTAGTCTTTGGCAACATTAATTCATATTGCGGCCGAAAAGGCAGGTGTGTGAATTTCACGCTTCTGTCCGACATCCACCCATGAGCTGTCTTTTTGGACAGAAATTAAATAACCTCCATGCGTCACATTTATTCCCTTTGTCGTCAAACAGCTTCAGGTTTGAGCAAAGATGCTAGCTGTAGGCCATAATATTGTGTTTCCATAATATATACAAAATTATTCATTTAGTAAGGGATGTACGCTGGATTGTCTAATGCGTAATGAGCAGGGTTGGAGCTGATAATTAGGCTGTCACTTTCAGCCATTGCTTCCTTACACACCCCGGGCCACAATACATGCAGGAATAAAGAAAATAACGACCGTGAATTAAAAAGATGAGGATCTAGAGAAAGGAATTTAAATAAATATATTTATAAAAAACACTTTGGGATTATGCGGTGTAAATATGCTTACAATTATATGTCTGCTTGAATTTTACCATTGGAGATGTGTGCTGTAATGGCAAATTTGTTGTAAATATTTTAGAGTAATTGCCCCATTATTGAAAATACACAGTTTAAAAGGCGACAAGAGCTTCGGCTATTTCCATGTAAGGACTGAGTGCTGAAACAGGAGATATAGAAATTGCGGCTCACGCAAAGACAATAACTTGTTGACCCTAAAACAATTTAGCATTCTGTCACAGGCTGTCCCCCCCATGTTACCAATGTCCTTTGTTGTCCAACAAGGACCATCTCCCCCTGCAACTGAGACATGTCATAGTGTGGCAATCCATTCATTTTAGGGCTGAATTGTGTTTGTGACAGCGTGTGTGTGTGAAGGGGTGGGGGGTGGGGGTGTTGGGTGGGGGGTGACTGCATGGGGAGGAAAGTTTATCACTGTCTTGTCTTTTTTGGCAGCACAACAGACTCGACCTCTTGTTGTCCAACACAAATGTCTTTCCCTCTTCCTCTCCCAATCCCCCGTCTTCACTTAAACATCTCGTTTGTCTATCCTCAAGGATGCCCGCCCATATCCCCCCCCCCCTCTCTAATCCATTTATCTGGTTTCATGAGTGCACTACTGGTTGAAGGCCGACACAAAAGCCATCTCAGCGTGGCCTCAGTGGTGGGAAACACAACAACAACAAGCAAAGAAAAGTTGGCCGCGGCCACAGCGGGGCCACTACGGAACCCTGATCCACATCGTGTTCTTTGGCTCGTTGTTCTTGCCATACGATAAGGATTGGATGCCTTGGTCGCTGGCTTTTCTTTCCAGAAGTGGCATGTAGAGTTAATTTTGTCAATGAAAACTAAATAAAAGTAATTTTGTCAACGCACATTTTTCACCGGACTAAAACTTGACTAGACTAGACTAAAACATAAACGTTTACTCATTAATAAACAATAACTGGTACTAAATCAGTATGCATTTTCATCAGCCAATGAAGACAAGATGAAAATGTATTTCTCTCAATAAAAAGTGGACTAAAATCTACGGACATTTTAATTTGTGAACAAAAACGAGATGACACTGTCATGTGACACACAGTGACACACCCCCTTTCAAATCTGCTGCTCGCAAGCTAGTTAGCAATATGTACAAACACATGTGACAGACAGGAGGTAGATTTACGGTGGATGGTAAACAAAAAAAAAAGTAAATTATAGTTATAACGTAACATTAATCCAACGACTATAACGTTCCAAAAAATATGTTAATCTGACCACTAAGTAATGATGGCTAATTTACTACCAGTAGTTCATAGCATGGAGCCATAGTAGCCACTTGTTGATCTACTATAATTGTGTGTCAAGTTGTTTTTGATCACAAAGATGAGAGAAAATATTATGTGAAATAGTTTTAAATCCGAAATGTTCAACATAATTTGCTGACAAAAAATATACAGGGGTTAAATGACTATCCTGACTAAATCTAAAATAAAACGTTCACAGTTTTTGTTGAATAAAACTAAATGAATAAAATTATGTTTTCTTTGATTAAATTAAAAATGAAATGCTAGATTTATAGTCGACTAAAAATTGACTAAATAGGTTGACTAACAATGATAAAAAACTAACAAGTGTGATTGAAAGTGGACTATAACTGGGACAAAATTTTAAAATGGCGGATACAATTGACACCAGTGGGATTGCACTCCCTCTGAAAGGGTGCGAGGGGGTTCTCAGCATGGCCAACATAAATAGAAACGCGGCGCTGGTACTTGCTCGTTCAACAACTCCGTGACAACTCGACAACCCATGTAGACCCCCGCTGACACCAAAGCCTGGCCTGGCTTCTAGACACCGTACACTTGAAAATAAACACTCCGTAGCTCATGTTGTCATGTGGTCATCTTTTATACGGCCGCTCAAAGTTCCGTTCTCATGTTTTGATCGAGCAAGAAAGACGTTACAAAGCAAGTTTTTTCCACTCTTCAATGATACAATATGCTTCTTTGGCGCTCAGTCGATGCACCGTGCCAAATACTGGGGCATTAATTAGCAGGCCTAATATCCAAAATATTCTCCTCAAATCTGATGTAGAATGGAAAACGTCTATTTTAAGAGCGCTCACTTAAACACGGAGGTTAGTTATTATCTCCTTGTTTGCTACATGTTTGTTGATCAAAGTTGTTTCCTGGTGTGTGTTGTTTCAAAGGGGCACTGACAGTCCAACGAGCGCACGAGAAGCACACGAGGACCCTCGTGTTCCGATTCGCAAAATTCGGGCCAGCTTCTGTTCCGTTAATGACTCCAGCAAGCAATTAAAGCAGGAGTTCTCCTGCACAACAGCAGCACAGGATATTTAGGGAATGGAGAACAACACACAAAAGCTGCATGTACCACACAATATTGCTACATTATTTTTGCCTTAATTATCCATCAGTTTGGATCATGTTCTTGAGGGGGGTTAATAATGATAGAGATATTTATAGCATTTCATTGTCTCCCTGTAATTATACACTCATCAGAAGAGAAGTTTTTACATTTGGCATTTGTTTCAAAACATCAATTAGACAGACGGCATTGTTGTTGCCATCGCTTTGAAGTGAATCCCCTCCCCAAACACATTTGGACAAAGTTTGATTCTGTGTGATCACACTTCTTCTTTTATTAGGAGAAGGGTTGTTTCACAATGTTCCTTCAAGCATGGATGGAGTACTGATGCAGTTTGGCATTGGGAATATGTCTGTAGCACAGTGGTTGTTCTCCTTGTTGGAGGTAATCAACCCCAGCAGTTTCCTATGCACATTCACCATACCCTTCTTTATTGGAAAATAAAATATGACTTTTTTTTTTTCCAAATTCAAAACGTATTGGTGGTATACTGGTGAACAAAATGAACAGGGAGACTAGCCTTTTCATCAAATCTGGCTTTCACCTTGAATCCAGAAAGCATTGTGTTCTTGTATTTAGCATCTTCATGCAGTTTACTGAAGTATTAACTACATATCTTGTTGAACTGAACTCAAATTGCTTAACTCGGCATTGCAAATTATGCAGTTAGGATGCTGACTTCCATCACTCAACTCAACTCTACATCTTTAGCACTTTAAAACAACCGTTTTCTTAAGAAGGAACCCAGCGGCACCAGATACAATGAAAACAGCAAAAGCCCCACAATTGAACCCTGTGGAACACCATACATGTGAATTCATATTGCACATATTCATCCGACCAGTTTGAAGGGATTATAATAATAAAGAAATCACACGACATACCATCACAACAGTGACAAGTCGACTACTTAGTGCACCAAATTCCTTGCAGCACAGATAGGCCCCACAATGTAGCGTGATTAACTAAAGCCAATGATGGTCATCACAAATCTTTTGAGCCGAGTGTGTTTCTTGACCTCTGCCAAACCCTTGAGAATGACTCACCGAACCCCTTGGGTTCGATCAAACCCAGGTTAAGAACCACTGCTGTAGTAGTTTAATTCTTACACGTCATAGATAATGGACTATCCAATCTATATCTTTGCTTTTAATGTTGCACATCTTGTCACCTGATTAAGTCAAATGAAGAACGAACATTTTCACATCAATAAGTTACGTGACAAAGAAAGCCGGGAGCCTCCGCACCCCCTTTTCCCCCTGCGCAAACAGTTCCTCAGCGACAGATAATAAAGTCCCATTTTTCCTGCCTTCCTTTCTGATGCTATGCCATTGTCGTTTAGGCTAATTCCCGGGGCTGTACAAAGTGGAGTGTGGCTATATGAAGTCTCATAGCACAGCTGCAGCTAAAGCAGAGGAATATCCATTTAGTAGAGGATGCAGCTCCTGAACATGTGCTGTGCAGAAGATGACATCTAATGCAGCACATCGCGTTTGCCAATATAAAATTGACATTTTTGCTCTTACACGCTACGATTCTATTCTTATCTAGCCCACCCCACCCCATTTTGTTGCATGCAATATACAGTATTTGTTATATCATAATACAATTTTTCACTTTTCACAAGTAAAATTCATCTTCAAATATCTAGATCAAATATGTGCCATGTGATCAAATATGTGCCATGTGTGTTAGTTTGATTTTGATATTATTTATGAATTTATTAACATGTATTTATCTTTGAATTTAGAGATGCTCGGTAACACTTTTTTCAGACCGACGAGAACTTAACCGATACCAATGCCAAGTACCTATACCACAAATACTTTTGATACGTAAAATTTACCCAAAAAACAAGAACATATAATTTTAAAGAAATATCTATATATTACAATATAGCATTTTTCCTTAAAATTGCAATAAATTAATGGCAATTGTTGTGGCCAGAAAATGGGCCGCCGTCGCGTGTACCGATAGCTTGAAATAAAGCCGGGTATCGATCGGCCCTGTATGATACCTGTTATCGATGCTTACTCATCCTTATTTGAATTATTTCTAATTAGGGATGGGCAAGTATCAATAACAGAAATCTATATCGGGCTGATACCAGGTGTTATTTCAAGATATCTGTACTCAAGATTGCCCTCTTGTGGTCATTTTATGACCAGGAACTAGAAATGAGAAAATAGAAGAATAGAAAATTGCCATTTCATGCAATTCAAGGGAAATGCTATATTGGGATATAAAGATTCTTCTTTAAAATTTTTGTCTGTGATTTTTTGTTATTTTTTAATGTTTATGTACTCAAAGTACTAATTGTATCAGTACATGGTATCGGTCTGAAAAAAAAGCAGTATCAAACATCCCTATTTATAATCATTTAATTTAATGATCATTTCCACTGTCACAACTTAATAAACAATAAACAAGTGTAAAAGGAAGAGAGTGTCAAAAAATGTACAGCATAAATGTTACAATTTAGTTTAATAATAATAATAATAATAATAATAATAATAATAAAAAGGAAAGTGTTTGACTCTTTCCAATCCATGTTATTTTAGCCACAAACGGAATGTTGTAAATCTAAATTTCCAGCACCTTGCCCAGACGAGGTTATAGATACCAGCAACACATCCCAATGCTCGTTATGAATTATTTCTGCTGCAAGGAAACTTAAGATGTATTACACCAACCATGCCCTTGCCCAGAGCAGACAATTACAATGTCAGATGCTGTCACCCGGTGTACTGTAGCTAGTACATCCAATGCCGGGTCACCTGCCAGTGCTGAAACAGAAGAAGAGCGGGACAAGAGCACAATGTGTTGGAAATATCACTTCACACAAGGCAGAACTAAAGAGCCGGGATCCGCCGCAGTGATACCATTTGCCTCTGCTTGAACCGGAGGCTCTTTCTTCACGCCTGACATTGCCCTGTACAGTACCCCGTGTAATGTTAGCCCTGTCACATGGTGCAGAATGCAGAAAGTTTCGACAGAAGCCAGCAATGTCAAATATTAACTGAAAAGCTATCCACCAGAACAGGTGGTTTGGCAGTGTTAATACATGTCATGCAAATTCAGTGGGGAAAGGCCAACTTTTATACTCCCCCGAGGATCCAGTTTGTGATCTTCTGAGTAAATCATTTATGGGAAACTATGCATTGGTGCGAGAGTGTTACAAAGAACAAAGATTTATGATATCTTCAGAATATGATCCAAATATGTGGAGTCACGCCAATGTTTGAAGAATTCACCAAAAATAATTGTTTCACACTGTGATTTTTGCAATTAGTTCTCTACGTTTTGCGCCGATTTGTCAGACAATCTTTTTGAAGTGAAACACAATTGATTCATGAATATGTTGCAGCACATATTTCTCTGGAAACAACATACACAAGTTGGTTGTCTGTAGACAAAATTCTTTGTTTCTAGTCCTAAAATATTCCATGTGGATGTCAGTCTCTGCAATTTAACAGTGGTTGGAACAAACTGCATAAAATCACGCCACGTCCAAACTGCTCAGCTAAAATATTCTAATAGGAGTCCTCACAAAGGGCCGATGGCCATACGTGACTTCAGACTGTTGTTCTCAATAGATATAAAATATGTATGAACTCTGTTATTAAGACCATGTGAATCACAGGAACAAAAGCTTTTTTCCAGGGCAAATCATGTTCACATCAAAGTTTAAAAATACATTTCCACATCTTGAGTAAATGCCATCGCCTTTTCTCTGTGATCCATCTGAGCACATCTGTGGCCAATGCTGTCTAACATGTGGTCAGCTCAGAGTCTACTTGCTTTTTTCAACGGCAACAATGCCGTCAGACCTTTACTGAGAGTGCAAGGTATTGATACAGTAGCAGGGAAATCCTTTTTAAATTAATTAGTCATCGGATGTTTTAAACTGACTATGGACTGTTTGTTTGGAATTGGAAATATTACCTGTCCTCCCAAAACATTTAAAAAATCTTTACTTGATTGATTGATTGATCAACAATTATTAGTCCCAAGGTCAAATTATCACTTTCATAAAAACTTTATAAACTGTAGAGCTAAACCTTGCGATACGCTTTTAACAAATGAGTAAATAAAATAACAAATATAAAAGGTGAATGTCGTAATATTGACGTAAAATGAAGTGTTAAAATAACCCTATTTTTCACCCACACATGTTTTAAGAATTGCATAATGTACAGGAGGCACTACTGTGGCACAATGGCTGTTGTCCCTATTTGCCTGTACAGTGAAATAATGATCGGGTGTTCGGGACTGAATCTTTAAGCTTTTGTGATGTCAGGCGCGTGCACGCTTTCTCTCTCTCTCCACTGAAGCGCTGGGAAGGCGGAAGTGTTTGGCAGTGTGTGGACGAGACTGTGAAAAGACACAAGTGTGTGCGACAGCAGATAAAAAAGTGTGTCAAAATAATGATAAATCAAGACTGCAGTGCGACCCTCCGTCTCCCGGTGGCTCCTTTTGTCCGAAAGTTTGGTGACATGCAACAGGAGTTGTCCACGGAGGTGACCCTGACCGAGGGAAAACTCTCCCCTGCGTCCCCCGACCACGGTCAGAATAACCAGCAGGAAAGGATAACACTGTCTAGTGTGACAAAAACGGCAAAACTGAAGTCGCACAAGCGTCGCAGGAGGACGTGGATCAATATTGGAGCAGCGTTAATATTGGAGTAGGTGGAAAAAGGAGAAGGATGAAACGGGACCCACAGCTTGCTTTCGTCTTGCTAAAAAGGTAAGACTTCGTCACGAAAATGCGATAGGGTCTATTTATGATAAGCAATATGCAATAAAACTACCACAAACTAACGTCTCGGCACGCTGGGCGTGTGCACATCGCTGGCTTCCATTCCACTTTTCGCCAGAGGGGTCGCAAATCTGCAAAAACTTTTGTGACAAGGACCTTTAACATCGAAATGTAATAATAAAACATGAATGAAGAAGGTGAAGTTAAAGCAAAAAATTAAAAAATAAATAAATTAATAAATAAATAGGCTACATAAATAAATTAAACAAAATAAAAAAATAACTCCCTAATGGAAAACTCAAGGTAGTGCTGTAGTGAATTGTATGACATCAGGAGTGTTTCACATTTGTGGTTTCACTTAAGGCTGGAAAAAAAAAGGCCCACTCGGTTAAGTCTACCACAAAAATTGGTCGACAAACATTTTTGCAACAAAACTATCATTAATAACTTTAAAACCATATTTATTTGCAGTATTTATTTGCCACTCCCATGTTTCCACATGGACGTTTGTTGCTGCGGACGCTCTTCAAATGTCAAAAGTCCATGGAAATGAAGATGCCAAAGGGTTTGTGGTTGCTTTAAACTGAAAAAGGACGCAAATAAAGTTTTATGGAATTACAGCAAAGCAGTGCTGGTGCAGATAGGAGACTTGAACACGGTAATGCGACCCACGTGACGACAAGCCGGCGGCCGGTTGGCCGACACCCGCTACGAGGTAACAACTACACTACTTTGTTTTCTTTTTTAAATCGAATTAACATCAAACAAAAAATAAAGAGCAAGTTAGCGTGACAATCACAGCTGGGTATTTTATGGTATGTATTTTTATTTTTTAAGTTTCAGAACCTGGCTTGTATAAAATATTGTTTACTTTTAAGCGAGTTTAGTGTTAACCTAATATAGTAACCAAAGAATTATTTGTAGATGTATGGGCACTTTGGGCAGTGTTTGTGTGTGTTTGGGGGTTTGGGTGGAATTACCCAAGTAATAGAATAATCAAATAATTAATAGGATAATTAATTCTAAATTTGTAGGGTTAGGGTTAGGGTTAGTTAACCCTAGTTCCACTCTACTTCCAAACATGACTACTTTGGGCATGATCATATCAACACACATTTTAATGAAATCTAATTCATATTCAAGACGTTTGGGGTAAAAAAAACATTTAGCTTAGTGTTCATTTTTTATGTACAATAGGCCTACATAGCACAGCTGTACCATCAATCCATCCATTAAAATGAAAATGATCATTCTTTTCTATCTAATAAAAAACATTTGCCTTGCTGCACTGAGAATCACAGTTACGCCGAGCTTGTCTGTAGCATCACGAACAATTCATTTTACAGAGTTTCAAGCAGATGTTCGGTTTCCAACATCGACTTCAAAGAACATCTCTAAAAGTAGTTTGATTCATGCAATGCCAAAAAAACTAGTCGCAACCTAAAAGTGAACAAAAATAGTTCCTCTCTATGGACGCTTATTGAAAACTGTGAACTGGCATTTTGATTTCTCTAGCGGGAACAAAGGTTACATTGGTGTCACTGAAATTGTTGTGCACTGTATTTTGAATTCAAGGCAGCCTTTGAAATATGCATCAAAATTCTTTCAGTGCCAACTGTTGGTATTTGGTAAGGGCATTGACAACTGGACTTATCTCAAAATCCAAGTTCTCAGCAGGCCATCCTCTGCATGCTGTTGGCTTGCCCAATATTACAATCTCTGCTCTGAAGAGATGGCTAAATAGTTGGCGAGAAAGTGGAGCGTCTCTATCCCATGTGCCTTGCTCACCTTCCTTCTCTCTCTCACACACTCACCTCTCATGTATCCTTTGCTTAAGTTGCGAAAGCGCTTGCTGAGAAAATCTTTATGAACTCCCGGGTCTGTCGGACACGCTCGGGGTGCTTAAAAACCTGCCAGTGTAACAGCTGTCTATGGACTCGGCCCCGCATAAAGTACTTGGAAATGGCACGGCTTACACCATAGGGTGGGTCTTTATGAGGGGCCCTCCTGTGTGGCGGCCGTTGCTGGGGCTGTTAATTGGCACACTCTGAAGTGCTGTATATCTGCCCTTCATCATCCAGCCACAGGCGGAGGCAGAGGGGAAAGCCAAATGTTTATCCAGCACTCGCGGCCCGGGTTGACTTCATTGCTATTCCACTTCATTATATGAAAAATACTCACATTTGCAATTTCACTCACCACTTGAAATTGTGATTCATACAATTGAATCAATAATTAATCAATAGCAGTAGGGAACAATTTAAAAAAAATCTATTACGTTAGATTTTTTTATGCTGATTAAAAGTAAAATTGGCACGCTCCAAAATTGCAGTCAGTTTTTGTTTTTTCTTCTAGCACATTGTTCTTTTCTCCACAGCTTACCCTTTAGATAAGATGTAGAAAGACTGTAGTAAGAAGAGCTGACTACGCTTGGACTCATTTAAAGCTAAGTGGCATCTTGTTTGCGCAGTAACAATTGAGATTTGGTGATAGTTCGTTATATCAATATCTGCAAACAGAAATCTAGCACAGTAGCAATTAAGAGGATTAGTGTTGTTTTTCTCTTAATCCTATAACCATGAGCATAATGTTGTAAATTTTATCTGGTTTAATGCTGTTTTTTTCCCAAAGCTTGTACCTATTCCATCTTAGCGTTTTATTTACATACATAAACCTATTTCAACAAAAAATGTGTTCCCCAGTGTAAACATTCTGCCTTTACAAATACAATACTGTAATGCACAATGTTGAATGACACTAGCAATATGTTAATAATAAACAATATGTACATTATTATTGACAAATATTGCAGTCATATAGAACTGCGCTACAGTATTTTTTTTTGACATGTAGCTATTTAAGGCAAACTTTAGTCAATATTTATTACAGTCCATTGTACTAATCAGTACCTCCCTGACATTATATCCTTGAAAATTATAGCATTTTTGTATACAATTGTGTGGAGAGATATAACTTGCCTTCATCTCGTTGTCTCATCATCTCCACAATTGGTGACCCCGACGTGAGCAATAAAGCCGTGCAACTGCTTCACCTTTGTAGTGAGTGACTTTTATCCCATGCGTGATTTACCTCAACAAATATCGTAAACTATTTGTATTACGATAGCAATAACTCAAACACCTGCAAACAATAACAAACACACAAGAGCACACTGAGCCCCACAGGAACATTGGCCTGATGAAAAGCATCTTGACCCTGGTGCACCATGGGAGTAAAACAAACACGTGGGTCCAGCTGAAAACCCCATGCTGCCATTTCCTCCCCTTCTCTCTCTCTTTCTCTGGAGTGAGCGAGACAGACAGACATGATTTGCTTGTGATTATATAGTAATGTTTACCCACTTAACCTAACCCTAACTCAAAATTGCAGTACCACCTGACGTTTGTGTCATGTTTTCCTCTATTGGAAAGAACTTTTGAGGCACTGTTTCGGGGGACATGACTTGGGTCGCAAATGCAGCTCATGAACCTATGCACTCAGCAGATATGGCGCTCATATGACAAATTGATTTACACAAGCTACATCAACTTCCTGCCATTGCAACACATGAGGCGCACATGAAAGACTAGCTAAAACTGGCTAAACCTCGGCTATAAGCACATACCACTGGATGACATATATGGCAGCCAGTGTGATTCTTCCAAACAAAAAGATGTGCTGAAAGCATTCAATTTGAATAAATTGGACACAGAAACAAAGAAATCCTATGAATTATAGGAGTAAGACAAATCAGGAAAATATAAGAGAAGATGATAAAATAACAAGGAGAAGAGGAAGTGAAGGATGAAGGGAGGAGACCAGAGAAAAAAAACGAGTGACAGAAGCTTTCGAGTGGATGAGCCGCCCATAAGGTTGCCAGATGAGCTTCAGCTTAACCGCAATCCTCCAAACTGAGACAAACATACGCCTCTATCTCCTGTATGCCTTCCACAGACGCCCCTAAACGATTGTAAACATTAATTCTGAAGAAAAGGGAGGTTTCCCGGGGGCCACTTCTGAATCACACTACTTCTGCACTGGTGTGAGATAATCACCAGCAGATAATGTTCAGTTTGTAAAGACATTTCCAAGGAGTGACTTCACTCCACATTACGTTAGTCTCTTTTAAATGAGCCTTGGCAAATGGGTACAAATGTAAACCTGGAGCTAAACGGCAGATATTTATGCTTGCGGGTTCACTGGAGCTGACTGTGACATTCCTCCGTTTTTGTGGGTGACGGAAATAATTAAAAGGTTGACAAAGACTTATGATATCCCGTTGCACTACATGAGCCAAAACAATTTAGTCATTTTGGATGATACTTTCTGTGACTACAGAATTACAACTGCAACTATGCTATCAATTAACCTTCACTGTCAGAAAAATAACTGTGATACTTCATGTTTACAGTCTAAGGACCCAGTAAGATGATTTCAGACATTTTGGGGCCTCAAAAACTCTAAGAAACTTTTTTGTTTTAAATATTTGTTTTAAAGAAATCAGTTAATCAGGTAATCTTGAAAAAAAAAAATGCTCTAGCTAGCAGTTAGCGGCGTGAAGTTCACTGCCACTGAGCATGGCGGCGATTAGGTCCATAGCCCTGATACTGAGACAATGATGTCCAGCCATGCAAGGAGGTTTCCAACAATAACTGAGCCTGAGGAGCTGCATGGTTGTGCTCAAATCAAACCCAGAAAGAAGCCATCGCTCCAGACTATAGCGAGGCGGCCATCTTGTTCA
The DNA here is from genome assembly GCF_051991255.1 of Vanacampus margaritifer. Lineage (NCBI taxonomy): Eukaryota > Metazoa > Chordata > Actinopteri > Syngnathiformes > Syngnathidae > Vanacampus > Vanacampus margaritifer. The sequence continues at coordinate 12,509,367 of NC_135440.1, read as the reverse complement.
AGTAAGCCATATCTTTCCAAACTACGATCAAAACACTTCATCTTCCAAATCAGAATCATCGATTGATGCAAATTATAATCCCCAACAGCTCAACAATAGTATTCGGCTCACACCATTCTCCAGGCCATAAAATATAGGCATTTTTAAAACTGCTAAATATTGTCAGAATACAAACCTATAATCACTACTTGGTCATTTTGGCGGTAATTTTTACTGTTGACATCAATTTTAACTCCAGAAATATAAAATAAATGCAACTGTGTGCTTGATTGTTGGGATCCTTTAATTGCAGGAATATTGTGTTACATTAGTTGTCCCTCCGATATATCAGTGTTGTCAAAGTCTGGTCCTCGAGGGTCCTGCATGTTTTAGAGGTTTCTCACGTTCAACACAGCTGATTCATATTTAAACTTATCAGCAAACTCTGCTTGATAATTTTCCTGATCATTGAATCAAGTGCATTGGAGTAGAGAAACCTCAAAAACATGCAGGACTCAGGCCCTCGAGAACCGTATCTTGACACATGCGCTATATATGAACTGGAGCTTGCCCAATAAAATAGTTACGAGACCGGCGTGTGTCCCCCGCCCGCCACTATATAGAGTAATTTATGCTTCTGCAGCGTACACTTAGCTAGCAAAATATGCCGGCACCACTTGACCCCAATTTACAGAACTGCTCTATTTTAATCCCCAAGTGTTATGTATGATATTTTGTGTTGCACAAAGTATTGTGGGTATCTAACTTGCTGGAAGTATGTATCACTAATGTATGTGGGAGGCTAAATGTTAATAGGTGCTAATAAAAAGTTGACTTTCCATTAAGTGTCTTTACTATGTGGACCTACACACTGATACAATGACAAGCCGGCAGGTGACACAGAAGACTAGCACGCCACCTGTAAACAGCGTCAGCTCCTCGTAGCCTGCTGTCGCCTGTTAGCTCATGAGCTAGCTGGTGGCTAGCACTTCCCATCATGGCTTAGGAAATGACTTGGTGTAATATATTCCAGCAACTGGAGGCTTTAGTTTAAACATATATGTTCATGGCTCAGTCACGAAGGGATGTGTAGGGATAAAAATGATTTTAGAGTTAGTGGTATGGGATTGACAGCTGACAATAGAACAGAGAGCTGTTTCAGTGCTTTCAGCGGAAACGCCCACAGCATTCCAGAGCTGAGCAAAATGTATGGCCTGATCTTTAAAAAAAAAAAAAATCAAATTTCAAAGGGTTGTTAATGCTCAATCATGTGTCAAATCCACAAGACATTTGCCATTTAGTTTAACTTTTTTAGGATCATTAATTGATTTGATTGTCATTTGTATTTGCTGTTGTTTATCTAATACAAATGCAAGTCAAGATGACACTTGTATATGGTGTGAGGGGAAAACACTGATTACACCCAAGTTATACTCTCAAAGAGATGGCTAGCTGAAAATTACAAGATTATGAATGAAAATGCTTACAAACATCTTATTTGAATTTTATCAAAATCTTAATGAGGACTTATTTAGACCACAGTAAATAACAGTTCTTGCTCGTAAACAATGAGATCAATCTGAAGGTCTATTTAGTTTTTAGTCCCTCCCCTGCCTGGAACAGCCTGAAGTAATTTATGAGGAAAAACCGCTTCAGGTGTTTACATTTTTTTCCTGAGAAACTCAACATTGCTCTGTATCAGCTAATTATTTACTGATTTGACACCAAACAAATCCAACCTCTCTGGGTTTACGTTAAACAGGCCGCAGCTCTCTAGTGTGTGTTTTTTTTTTTTTTTTTTTTAACAGATGAAACATTGCATATGTCACATTAGGTATGTGTTTCCCTTTGTGCTTTTTTTCTGTCCCTTGACAAGCACCTTACTTTGTTTGAAGTCTCATTTATTTTACTTGGGTATTAGCTTCAGAATTGATTAGGCTCTGCTTTCAAACACCCACAGAACACTGTTGTCTTAGACATTGGGAGGGAAGTTCCTCCTCTCCTGAATCTAATTAAAGACATAGCACGTCTTGACATTATTACCATTTCCAAGGGAATACAAGAGGAAACGAAACATAAACACTCTGGACATGTGAAAGGAGGTATCCTATTCAAACTTTCACCTTATCTCACTCTTTTTTTTCCAACAATGCTTGCAGAAACCTGAAGTTAGTTTAGGTTTGCATCTCCAGGGATTAAACACATTCGGCCACTATGTATTTAATTGCTAAACTCACTGAGTGTCCCAGCTGTTAAAAGTCTCTAAAGGTAACTATTGTAAAAATGTATCGCGCACACACAGCATGATTTGAAGCCATACAGTATACAGTATATTCAGATAAGAGAGTGCAAGTCTTAAAGGATCTGTGTAATTGTTTGAGAAACAGATACAGAAGTGAATGTCCCGTAGTGTGATGTGATTAGAATCCTCACACACTGATTATTGAATTAAACAACCATCTAATTAGATTACACTCTGAACTGCATGTGTGATGCTGAACACAGTCGCCTTGGTATTATTATTGTTCCCTGTTTATATTACTTTGTGCTCTGACTTATTATGAGAGCCAAAACATTCATGGAGAGAGTGATCAAGTTTAGTGCTTGAATATGTCACGTATATTTTCATGAATGTGAGGCACTTGTTATTAGGTCATGTTAAGTCATCTCGGAGTAGAGAATTAATATCATCTCGTGTTCCAGAATATCAACAGCTGAGAAATTCAGACTGGAATAGCGACCTATGTAAACATTTTGAAGTAACTGAGAACCTTATTAAATTGTGTTGTAATAGTTTTGATATGAAATCCAGAGTAAAAAAAAAGAAAGAAAGAAAGAAAATGAAATGTGTTTCATTAAAAATTGGGGATGTTCAATAACACTTTTTTTTAGACCGATACCGATACTCAAATCTTCAGTACTCACCAATACCAAGTGCCGATACCATTAGTACTTGGTACATCAAATTTCCCAAAAAACAATGACAGATAATTATTTAAAAAAAAATGACATATATATCCTAACAATAGCAATTTTCCTTAAAATTTAATGAAATTAATGGCATTATATTTTTTTGCTCATAAAAGTCATTTTGCATAAAGCACACAATAAAACAAATTAAAAAACTAATAAATAAGTTTAAACAAATAATGCAGTGGCCCAAACAAAATATATTGTTGTACAACTTCTTTTTAAGAAATACAGTGAAGTGCAAATAATTCAATTCAATACAACATGGCTTCAAGCGATTTTGTGTCATTCTGGTGCAATTATTTACAACTGCAGGATTAAACTATACAAGTTCCCACAGAGTCGTTAATTTTCTCTGCTTCTCGTGTCCTAATCCTGCTTCTTGAAATGAGCAAAGTCAAGGGCTTTCTGTGGCAGCAATGAAATCTTGTTGAGGGGCTGTCTAACCAGCGGCAAAATCTCCGTTTTTACTTCCTGGTATGTCAGCACTTCCAAATAAGGGCACATTGGCAATTGATCATTTCACATTGAGCAAGTGCAGTGTGAAAAGGGAATGGGAAGGGTAGACCTGACTATTTAAAATATGAAAGTACAAGGAATTGGTCACCGTTTTGCAGTTATTAACGTCTTCCATTCTTGAGGCAATAATACTCTCAATAATAACTCTTTAGATAATATTTTGTGTGTATCTGTGGGAAGTTTTGTCCTTTAATCAAAATGAACACTTGTCTCCATTCACTCCTAATCTACTTCATCCCGTGGAAAATACCTCACTGACTCACTAAAAATACATTGATGGAAGATGCATTGTGCACTGGAACAAAAAAATGGGGGCTTAACTATTTTTCCCAAAATGCTGGAAGCAGATAGTTTATAAATTCGACGTGTCTGTACATTTAAGACACCATTTATTTGTCTTCATAAGAGGCAAATGATAAAAGGCAAGAGGAGAAAAACAAAATGGGGGCAGATAAAACTCAAAATGTAAACCAAGAGAAGAAAAAGTATGCAAGTGGCACAGAAATTGGCCTCCTGTTGGCAGTCAAGCACGGTCCAAAGAGAAATGCTGTAAGGTTCGCATTGGTGGCATTCTGCTGGAGAATCACAGTCGCATTCATTGGAGCTTGCCACGTTGAGCCGCTGTGGCCAATCCATGCTGGAGGCCCAGGGAGTTTGGGTCAATGAAAGCTTGGGACAACGTAGCACCACACATACACACACACACACACACACACACACACACACACACACACACACACACACACGACAAGAGAAGAGTCGGGTTGGTTTCCCACAGGGCAGAGCTGAAAGCTACACCATGTTCAGCTGGTACAACATGATGAAAGTGAACTGGAACACATTGTGCTGGACTGCCACCGAGGGGACATCATCTCGTGGTGATCTTTTTTTTTTTTAAGCTGTGTATTTTCAATTTTTTATTTATTTTTTGTGAGTAATCTCCACATTGTCGAGTGGAGTTACAGGAAATACTGCAACTGTTACCATTTAGACGTTAATCGATTAAAGTACTTCAGCTTGTGAAGCAACTGTTGGGCTGTGAGGCAGTTTTGTAATGCAACTTCTTGTAGAGTAAAGGAAGATGAGAGTCAGAAGAGATCATTATAGGGCAAGTTACTGCAGTAGTGCATCTATCTATTGGTGTAATAATTTGAATTTTTAGAAACAAAAAAGAAAAATGCATTAGTCATTGATCGTGGCTCTGAATCCTTCAACAAAAGTAATTTTTCTCTCACAATGGAATGCTTACCTATATGCCATATATATATATATATATATATATATATATATATATATATTAGACCTGTGAAATTATTAATTTTGGCATCAGATTAAAAACATTTAATTAATTTTGATTAATCGTGATTAATTGTGATTAATCAATATTTATCAAAAAATTTTGTAAGCCAAATTTGAAGAGAACATGTTATGTGTTAATTATTTCTCATACTAATTCATTTACATTTAATGTTATAAGGTTTTGAGGTCTTTATTTATTTATATTTAATTATCCATTGTACTCTCACCCTCTTCATTTTCTAATCAGTTCATTCTTGCATAATTCTTTTTTTTTTTTTAAAGACTCCGATATTTTGACATGAACAAATATTTTGAATGTCGTCCGCGAAGAATTATTAAATGCTTCACTGTAATGTATGTAGTTATGTTTATTGCTCAAACACAACCTGTGCTAACTTTAACATAACCATCTGCTGTCAAGCCAAAATTAATTAATTAAAAATCCTGTAATAAATTAGATTAAATGTTTTAATCTCGCCTGACAGCACTAATATATATATATATATATATATATATATATATATATATATATATATATATATATATATTAATATACAGTATATATATATATATATATATATATATTCCCCTACCTTGTAATGTGGGGTTCCTCAAGTAGACATTCGCAGTTGGCGAAAGCAGCACAGAACATCTCTCACCCACATGAATACACTTTGTCAGCCATGTTTTCAGCAATGTTTTGTGTGTTAGGGTCAAAGGCGACCTCTTGACTCAGGGAGTTTATACATGCTAATGTGGTTTGCACTCTAACCTCACAGCTAAGTGCATATGGTGTACACACAAAGCCCCGCCCTTTGTGTTCACGTGGGATCAGGGTATTGATCATGGGACCAAGTGGAGATGAGAGAACAAAGTCGGAACACGTCACAGGATGGGATTGTTCTCTTTCTTATTAACCATCAAAAATACAGAACAAAAACAAAACTATTTTTCTTTAGGGATTCATTTTAGATTCAAACCATCAATCATAGCAAATCTCAACAATGACTATTGTTTGAGAAAAAGGTCCTTCATTATAATAATGAGGAATTCATAAAATCATACTCATATTTTTGTATTCATACACACTAAACCGAATGTGTTAAAGTTGAAGCTTTGAAAACTCACTTTTCACAGTGAAACTTCTACATTTGCAAGAAATCAAAGCCTCTTTGTGGGGCTGGCCTTAATCCTTTCTCCGGCATATAAAGGATGTACCTTTAAACTGGCTTTCACTCCTCTGATAACCATGCAAATTGCTGAGAGGTGGGATGCCATTTCATTGACATTGTTTGTTCCAATAACGTGGTGCAGGGGAAAGGTCCAGTCTCAGACATTCCACCCAAGCCCTCCCCTCTGTGAAGTTGCCTGACGAATTGTCACAAGCTTGTTATTTGACATTAGTTTCTTGCATCTCTCCCTTCTGTTGGTCTAACTAATTCAATCTTTTTGGGAGGTAATCTCATTGAATCCCAACAGGAGGTTCAGGGCTTTTATTCTCTCTATGTCTCTCTCCCTCTCTTTCTCTTTTCAACATAAGGCTGAACAGAATTCTGTATTTGGCAGTTGTTTTCCTAAAAAAAATATATATATTTGTAGAAAATGATTCAAATTTTATTTTTGCCCTTTTCCTATAAAAGTCAATTTTAAATAGATGCACTCTCAAAGATTTATTTTTATTTTTATTTTTTAAATAGATGCACTCTCAAAGATTTATTTTTATTTTGAGTTTTTTACTGAATACATGATACTGTAAACACAATACCAACAATGCATATTTTAGGCCTGGGTGAGTACTCATACCGGGTATTGGTACCGGCCAATACCCGACTTATCTCAAGGTATCGATAGTCGGTCGATGATTTTGCCTTTTTACAACCAGGAACTACAAATTACAATAATAACAAATTGTCATGAATCTCATGCAATTTTAAGGAAAATGCTATATTGCTATATCAATGTTTTTCTTTAAAAGTATCTGTGATTGTTTTTTGGTTTTGTTTTTTTGGTGGGGGGGTACATGTATCAACAATACTAGTGGTATCAGTACTTTGTGTCGGTATCACCGAGTTGGGTACTACTAGTATCGGTCAAAAAAAAGTGGTATCGGACATCCCTTTTTTTTTTAGTTACTCTATCAAAAGTCTCAAACTCCTTTTTCTTCTTTCTTTTTAAAATCTTAACCACAAATATTAACACATTTACAAATATAAAAATACTAAGCATGCATAATAAATAATAATATAAAATAATATCTATATTAATATACAATAATGTAATTATATAATGAGAACAAATAAATAAATAACAACAAAAAAGATATATATAATAATAATAATATAATAGAAAAACAAATAAAATTCATCATTAGTACTATGTATCCAGTGATGTCAATTTCTTATTTTTGCTCACATTTTGTGTTTTATGTTGTTATTTACCAGATTTTGCTACTACTGCATTTGCAAACTAAATTATTTGTTATAACCTGAACAGGGTTTCAGGGTGAATTTAAGTGGTGCATTTTTGACAAAGAATAAAAGTAGGACTCGATAAGTCGTTTTACTTCTTCCTACACTCTTTTCGAAGAGAATCTTGTATTTTTTTTAAATTGAACACTGATAGAACAAAAATGATGTCATAGCTAAAAAAAAATTGTATTTTATTTTGTTGTGCATGTACAATTGTTTACATATATATTTATGTATGTAATTATTTTCTTTTCAATTAAAGTTTGTCTAAAAAAATATATAATTATAATTTAATGAAAAAAATACACAAATATACAATACATTTTGTATGCACAGTACAACGGTTGATGTGATGATTCCAATAATAGCTAATAAATAATAAAATAAAATAATCTGCTCCGCGACAGACTTGTAGCCCCAATCGGGCTATGCGAGTTTACTCGTCAACAGTCCAACCTAACGGGCATCAATCAGACGTCACATTGTAATAAGATCCAGACGTGTGCTCAGATCAGAGTAGGGCACGGCTAACAGCCATATCCCTGTGGTAGCAGTGTGACTAAGAGTTTAATTTGGGAGCAGCCGTCACTTCAAAGGGAGACGTGAGTATTTTCCTGCTTATTTGCACCCCCAATGGGGCCTATACATTATCGTATAAGCATGCCTTGGTCGTCTGCTCATACACTAGTGCCACCCCGATTGCCTAATTTCTCATGTCAGCAACTCCTTCAGTGGAGAAAGAAGAGGACAAATTAGGGAACAATTGAACATGATTGTGATGCGAGTTTTCTGTGCAGCAGCAGGCAGCCCACAAGCCACCATGCGTTTTTTAAATGCATTTTTCCGTCTTCAATTTATGTTTTTTGTCAGAGTTCATCCCCAGGACACATCAGGAACCGTTTGCGATTTGCAGGCAGTAAGCAGTCACTGAGGGAACCTCATGGCCTCCAGCTAATTAAAAACATTTAGACACTCAGAACAAACAGAAGAATCAGTGGTGGTTTGGATTGTTTGACAGGTCATATGGCTTTGCGCATGTGGGTGTCACACTTTACACTGAACTTATTATTGCTGTCATTAAAATATGACTACTATATGACGATACAATCTCTATGGATATAAATATTGAATTTTAGATATGTAGATGTGTTTGTCAAATATTTATATGTACTGAAGTGGCAACTTTTTTCAAACTGTCAAACAACACAAAATACAGAATTTTAAAACTGCCTGTCTTTTTTTGATGTAAAACTCAAATAATGTTGCAGTTCAAAAGAATCTTTTGCTTATTCTGGAGCCGTGTCTTTGTTAATAGAAACTCACTGTTACAACATATTGCCAATTTGTCACAAGTGAGCATGCACCTTAACTCAAACAAAACAGGTTCTCAACACGGGTGGCCCCAGTCTGGTTCGTTTCACTTGAGAACAAAAACTTTAATGATGACTAATAACTGACGTGGAATGTAAGGAGACATTAAGACACTAACAACCCAGTATGCTCTTAAGATAATTAATTGTATAAGTAATTAAATGTCATGAACAATGCCCTTTAATACAATTATTAGAAATCAATGAAAATAATAACAAGCAAGATGAAAACATTAACATCAACAATTGCAAATAATTAAGCTGTAGTGAGAGTAAACTATTTAAGTTAGGATAATAGATATCAGACTCTTTTTTTTTTACTGTCTAGATAAACTTAATTAGTGCCAACCGTAAATTACTGTCAGTTTTTAAATAATAACAATAATTGGTGTAAAAATGAAATAGCATACATTCACATACATATTTTGCTTTATTTATATGCACCTATACCTATGTAGCACACTTACAATGCAATCATTTCCTGAAAAATTTAACAATAAATGACAATGTAATAAATTTGCACCTAACAAAAAACAATAATGTTATAATTTCACCAATAATGCAATAAAAATTCTGATAATTATTGTTAACTCCAACACTGACTCCATTTAAATCAGACTGTGTTAATAGTGCAATTTGAGAGCTGAAATCAACTCTTGAAACATTTAACACCAACATTTTAACACTTCCATTTTTGATGTGAATGTATATAGCTTTGACTTTCCAAACACAAAATGTAGAACTTTGGACTGAAAATTAACATATACAATGTATTGCATTATCTGTCAACTTTCTCATTAGTTTTGAAAAAAAACAAAAAAAACACCACACACCTGAAAATATAATATATCCCAAATAATGTAATAAGGTATTACATTATTGGTAGAAATGTTATTACCATCAGTCAATATTTTTTTTACAACATTATTGGGGAAATAAGACATTATAAGGTTTAATTAAATGTTTGAGTTATTACATTTTCATGAAATTATTACATTATAGGGTGCTACAGACCTAGCAGTTTTGCAGTTCCAGATAAATTCACAAACAGGGCATTACATCAATAAACAGGTTGGCTAAAAGGTCCATGCCACTCTCTGTTATGAAGGAAAGAATGACCAAGTAGCGCGGCTGTCCCGCCTGTCTGTCGTGAACAGCAGCAGCCCAAGTGAGACCACTCAGAGTCGCAGCAGGCTGCGGCTGTCAGGCTCTTCACAGAGTCGACAGCATCCCTGATAAGAACGCTCTCAAGGATAACTATTCACCATTCCTCCCCTTTAAGTGGAAATCTTAAAATACCACAACTGTCTTGCATTGTAGCTTATGGTATGATCTTCTTGGCTGCAACAAAGGGTTGCTAATAATTTCATCCCACTTAATGCAATATGGAACATACACATGAGCGCTGTTAGTGAGGAGATGTCAATTCTGTATTGTACAAGTGTTAACAAGGATCAAGAAGAACACATTGGCTCATATAACTTCTAGCAAACTATTAGAATTATTTAGCCATTCTTTATGTCGCTTGCCACCATTAGGTTCGGAAATTTTCTCAGGTGATTTCGGGTGAAAGGTGACTACACAGTGGACTGGCCAGTCGGCATGTCACTTAATGGGAACCAAGCTACCTACACAGAAGTCAGAAGTCGAAGCAAGTGAATCACTACACCATCAGTGACATAAACCTAAAAAATCGTCATTTTTTTTAGGAGACCCCAAAAACAGCAACCATTAACGTGGCATCATGAAAGACAGCGAGCCATTTTCAACCCCTTAGATTAGTCAATAATTCGTAAAAATGACACCCACAAAATATATATAAATTAGGGGTGTCAGGTGATTTTTTTTAAATTGTACTTAATCGCATGACTTCAATAATTAATTTGCGATTAATTGCAAATTTTCTATGTGTTCAAAATGTACAATAAAATGTACGATATAAAAGTGGGAAAAATATCAACTAATAGAAATACTGCTGCATTTTAGTCACTGATACAGTAATGTCATAATTCATAAAATTGAGTTAAAATTTAAAAAGATGTATTGTACTGTAAAAAAACGAGTGTGATATTGATTCGTGTCGAGGTCATTTTTCTGCCACTAGATGGCATAATTTCATTTGTAAGGCGTTGGTGACAGCTCAGTGCATTTTTCTTTTCCTATCAAGAGCTATGTAAAATAAAATTTTAAAATACAACTTGACCCCAGTCTCCACAAATATATGCATTATTAATACATTTATTATTGCAAATTTTTGATGTGGACGTGTCTGCAGCATTGCGACTGGAATTCCCCCAGTAGAGCCTTTCCAAGTAAGGGGTGGTCATTAATCGCGCATTAAAAAACATTAGTGGCGATAAAGGAACTTAAAATTAACTCAAAATTAACGCAGTCGTTTTGACACCCCTAATATATATGCTTTATTTGAACCAACATAAGCCTTTTTGTCATTCTCTCATCTCCCCATGACCCAATTCTACAACTGTCTGTCAAAGTTTTGCACCATTTCCAATTGGTAAAGAGGCTCGGTAGACTAAACACTCTCCAATGATTCACTGACATATGTCTGTTTTGCTGGAGTGGCCCAACCAAGGCGAAATTCCGCCGAGGACATATGGAGGTCAACACCTCAGCAGAAACAATGACAGATGCAAAAGCAAGATAAGAATTTGCCATGGCATCCAACTGTCATCAGCATGAGGGAAGCCCTCTGCAGGCATGAGAGGGATTGAGACGAGCAGAAGCAAAAGCCCGCAGAGTTTGTACCAGTGTCTATTTCGCTGCGAAAGAATTTGCCTGGGAGCTCGGCCTGACAGATTAGCCCAGCACGCAGATGGGGCAGTGCATCTGTGAAACAAGAGCTACTTTTATGAGGAACGTAACACAAGCCTGGGGTAGTCACGGCAAGACCAGGTAAGCGATCCCTTGATGAAAGTGAGGGCAGTGCTCCACCTTTCATGTTTCCATAGGTTTTATTTGGAGTGCGCACAGACAGGGCTGCAGACAGAAATGACAGACAATTAAGATTGCACAAAGGCAAGGGAAATTCAGTATCGGGCTACATGACCCCTGCTTGCCGGCAGTATTTCAATGCATATGGCTTCCTTTTGTGATGAAATTCTTGGAGGAAATCTGTGTGAAAGACGGAGAGAGAAGGAAGTGGGAGAAAAGTAGAGCCCGGAGCTCAAGCGATGGGTAAAACACACACTTATATACACCTGGCAGCTTTCACCTAAACCCACCTTCATGCATCAAAGAGCCAAAGCAATGGAGGGATGTGGGGATTAATGTGGAAATAAACCTTCGGCTTTCTACATATCAAAGACCAGATAAGCTTATGAAGTTTAATTCATATGTTTTATTCTGCTGAAGAAAAAAAAAACGGTCATTTGTGATGATGGCTGGGCTGTCCCAGTGGAATGATAGCGTGATGATAACGATCCAGCGGCATCACTTCAACTGAATCCATTTCCAAGAAGGAATGAACAGGTTTGAGAAATATAAATTAACCTCGCTTCACCAAAAGGAAGAAAAGGTGGAGGTACACCCATAAATGTCCGCTGACAGGGATTTCTTCATCCCAGTAACTAAGACATCTAGTTGGACCTATAAAGGAATGATGCTACAGACAGTCAGTCTGTGGCTGAAGACAGAATAGAAATTTTGAGGGGGTTCAGAGGGATGTTTAAACCTGGGAATGGATTTTATATTTCCAGCAGAATATCAAGGACGAGCAGGTGAGCTTCCGGGATTTTCGTTCCGCAGACGGCTAATCTTGATCCTCCGGTAAATGTGGATGAGGAAATAAAGTCAGAGAGGCGGTGTAATTGTAGCCATTTTAGGAATGCATAAGAAGGAAATTGGCAGAACAAACAACCTACCCAATAAAATAAATTGATTGCCGAAAGAGGAATGCTGAGTAAAGCAACCACGATAACATTATTATCAACACTGATTTAGTAACATTTACCATAAGCATGCATATTTGAGTTATTTTACATATTTCTATTCATAATGCTCATGAGTGTATGTACTAACTAGGGAATAAAAATAAGATAGACTCTGTAGTTATTTCTCAATTGATGAGATTCAATGTACTTATTATTATTATTATTACTAGTGATGTTCAATACCCCTTTTTTATTCAAACCAATACCAGTAAGAGTACTATAGTTGTTTAGTCACCAATACCGATACCAGGCACCGATACTACTAGTACTTTTGAATAAAATTCCCCACCACCATCAAAAAAAAGAAGCAAAAACAATGACAGGACATTTTAAATAAAAACCTATACATCCCAATAGATACATTTTCTTTAAAATTAGATGAAGTTAATGGCAATGTTCTATTATTTTAATTTCAAATTCCTGTTCGTAAAATGACCTGAAGAGGACGACGGCCGCTGATACTGGTATTGGTCGCCGTCGCGAGTACCAACCACCTTGAAAAAAAGGCCAAGTATTGGCCTGATAATGATACCGTTAGCAGTACTTGCCCATCCCTAATTATGATTATTTACAATAATATATTAATAATAATAATAATAAAATGGTGCACAATGTATATAATTATATCTTATTTTCTTTAGAGATTATTTACATTGTTGAATTTCACCCAAGATGGTTCTTGAGATTTTTTTTTTAATGATGCCCTGAAAAAATTATTTTTCCATCTATGGCCTCTCTTGTTCCCATTCAGTTAATCAAATTACATGGCATCTTTAATCTTGCCTTATGAGCCAGTTTATTACCGTAAATTCTTCACACCCTGCAGCAATGAGGGGGTGTGATTCAAAGGAGCCCACTGCGTAGCAAAAAGGAAATTGCAGTCAATATTTCTTGAGCTCTGATTAAGTTTTCACCACAAATAGTACTTAAACACAAGCATCATAGCTATAGTATATATACTGTATATATATATATATAAAAAAGTGCTCATTTAAAAATCTGGAGAACATACAGCATATCGATTTGAGCTTTAACAGCATACAGATGGAGATGGCTCCTGCCCTATCGGGTGAAGTTATTAATGGACGCAACTGTTCTGCCAATCCGTTAATCGCAACCGTGCTGAACCGCATCATATATCACTCATCCTCACGCACGCAGCAGCCAGCGAGCTAACCAATCAGTCAGGCCGCCGAGCTCGCAGGCAACCAGCCAACCACCAAATGAACCAGCTCATCGGGCTGCAAGGAATCAGCCAGTCAGAGAGTCACTCAGCCACTTGCCTGTCCACTGTCATCAAGGGTGACAAAGTCAACCTACTCGTCAGCAATTCTGTCTGCCAGGCCAAACTATTCACACTTAATCCTCGGTGAAAAAAAAATATACAGCGTGCAATCTGTACACCATAAACACAATGTGACACTCGATTTATCACTGCATTCTTGGCTTTGCAGCTGATATACTGAAGCCCACAGTGGCCGAAATTTCACCTCCGCCCATTGCCATTAACATCCCCCTCTTCTGCTTACCAAAATACTTTCTTACAACTGCTGAATCTGTTAGTGATAAGTAGCATAGCGTCTGAGCTCTTGTCAAAGCCAAACTAAATCTCTCTAAAGTGCAACCAAGTCTTGATATATGGCATTGAACACTTGTATTAACAATGTTTCAATTTGGTAGCTAGATGAATGGCGCATCCATGATGGGTGTGGGCAGTGATATTTGTGTGTTCTCTCCAAGTCACTAATTATTTTTAGGATAAAACAACATCAAAATGTTTTGTGTCACTCCATTTTAATCAAAGGGAGCAATACTACATTTACCAAATGTAATTCAAAAACGGGTTGTTTAGGAAGACACCATTAAAATGTGTTGAATGACTCCAAGATCCCAGTTTTGCATTGTTCAAGTTGAAATCCCGGTCAATAAATTTTGTATGGAGGCTACAGTTATGTGAGAACCTGGTGTCGCATCCAAACCTTGTCACAAAGCAGATTGTGAACACATGGTAGACATTTCTGAGCTCTGGAATTTGGCTTGTGTTCGAAATAAAGCACTGCATGTTCAATTATTTGATAGTTTTTCCAAAAGGTGAATGGCATCTTTTCCAATTCTGTATAATTTTCTTCTGCTATGAGGATAAGCGGTATGGATAACGGATGGATGGATATTTTGACAGTAACATGCTTTAGTTAACTACAATCAAGTCAAGTCTCCTGTAGTGACATTTTGTAGAAGCATCTGGTCGATGGAAAAGATATGGAGTTTAAACACTGCGGTCAATGTGACAATGTATACATTCTTTAGGTTCCAAATGATTAATAACATTTTAGCTAATCCATCCCATTTAATATTGTGTGACTCCAACTCTTGCATTTATTGCGATACTTCTGCATTACAACATCCCCACATGTCAGAGATTTTCCCAAAAGCAAAACTTCTGGTCTAGATTTTGAGCACAGATGAAAATAACAACAGAACAAATAAAAACACAACATGTAAGAAACCACAATGACGAACAGGGAATTACAACAACAAATCACAAAACAAGACAACAAATAACATGTGGCAACAAATCACAAATTAGATTAGCATCATAAAACTTCTAAAGCAAAAGAGTCGACAGTGTTGGGCATAAAGGGTTGAAAGCAGCTGAAATTTAATTAGTGGTCACACAAAGGAGACTTTGCTGATGGAAATACTATCAAGGGACTAAGTCAGTCATTTTCCAAACATATCCAACCCATGTGCTTGCAGCAAAAACAGTCTGCAATGGTCAATTCACGGCAGTATAGAGACCAAGCCTTGTTGTGAATAGCGAAAAAAACAGTCAATTTGCCCTTCTTGGAAAAAAAAATATCTCGTAGTTGGCATCTATAAGGATTCTTGGCACAAACGCAGAACTTTTGGCACTCTTTAGTGGCATCGTAAGGCAAGTAGACAGGGCTTTGGTGCCATCTTGTGTTTTTTTAAGCCCCGGCCCTATACTAAGAGCCTACGAGTTGTGTATGTCTAATCTGTATGTATACGTATAGTTTATACAGTAGTCTGCTGACGAGATGGGAGGAGTAAGATGGCTGCCCTGACGCTTCAATGTCGTGTATGGGCTACCGGCTATCCAGTGATATATACAGATCAGTGAGAAGAACACAAGAGAAGTGACAATGGCGGGTGATTTAAGTACAACATCACACAAAATATTTTGCTGTAGAAGCATAAGCAAGCTAAGGAGGTTGCGCAAAACGACTACGACACGGCTATTTGCCATTGTTGTTGACAGACTAGCGGTTCGCGCATGGTCACGCGAGAATTGGAGCATGCGTCATCAAACTACGACAATGCGTCGTCATCGAGCTGCGACCATTATGTCGTCACTGGAGGAGTATCCTGTATATATACAGGTTACAAAAGTAATCGTTTTCTCCGAAACGACACCGTCGTGTGGATGAACTACCCAGACGGTAAGAAACTTGTGCGGATACATTGAAACGGGCTTTCGTGTGGACAGGGCCTGTATATTCTCTAATATATCAGACCGATATAATGGCAATAAGAAGGAATACAATTGTCCCATTTTTGTCAATCAATCCCGACCACAACTCAGCTTACCCATCCTGCTTTTTGCATCCGCGCAAAAAAGGGGAATGACTTCCTGTGAAAAAAAAGCTGGTCACATCCATCAGTCTGTCAGTAGCAGACAGTGACAGAGAGAGGATTAAGCAGTTTGCTGACCCCAGTGCCTCCAACAAGATCTCCATTGACATGGTGTAAATTCACCATTTAGATCTGGTTACTGCTTCCTCTGAAGCATGACAAAATGACAGGGTGGACATTATATCTTGAATGCAAGTAATGAGATGATGAGAAACTGGAGAGCAAATGTTTTGTTTGTTGAAAGTATTGAGGTACTTGCCTCACCTGGTCTGTAATGTCTGATGAAGTGCAACTTGGTGTCCAAAATATACCTTGTTGACCCAAGATTTGTTTCCCACAATGTCATTCGAGAGCAGCGCGGAATGAGTATCTGTTGATGTGACAAATATAGTCGAGCCTTGAGAACATAGCATAAAGGTCAGCCGGTGTACAGCTGATAAGTCCAGATACACTCGAGACCATCAAAGTGCTTTCTGCATGGAAATGTGTTACCAGAGCAGTTGGGCGGCTAATTCGAAGCTATTCTTTTTGCCGCTGTGAAAACAAACACTTGAGATGTGATACTATATTAGACAACGTATGTTTATTTAGCAGTTTTAAGAGTCAGGAGGTCAATACTTGTTTGAATGACCTTTGCTAATCTCATCCCAACCGCAAGAATATGATGGTAACCAAGTCAGTAAAATGATGAAGTGACTTCAGTTGATTATGCAGAAAAGAAAAGCAGACATAAGGCAACAAATACCAGGATGAAAATTAGCTAAGAATTACAATATTTATCACCAGAAGCCAAGAAAGAATGTCTGATACAGAACTGGTCATTTCTGAGGAGAAAACCAACAAACAAACAAAAAAATAAGGCTCTATATCATTTCAGTGGGTTGTGTACAGTCAGGCTGTCCTCTCATTTATTTCTCATCCAGTTTGTTTGTACACATGATGAGATGGTCACCTGGCCCAGAGGATTAGAATGGTCCCCTGTTTACATTCTGCCCACAGCTTTTGAAATGATTCAATTTCCCTAATCTTGTTTAGCTTTAGAGTATGTGGCTTTGAGGCAATATGGCATCCTTTTTAAATTGAAGCTCCTTTGAGGACATTTGCATATCTAAATTTTGTACTGAAATTCATAACTGCTTCTGCTTTGCAGCCCTCTGAAAACCCAAACTGGAAGCATTGCTGGCTCAACCTGGAGGCGTAATACGTGTTTGATGTGTAGAGATAGTCACCTGCTTTTTCCTCCTACTGCTGTTTCTGAGGAATGCAGAACTCTCTTGATGTTAATGGGATAGTCTGCTACACAATTCACATCATCATAGCAGAGAAAACTGCTGAATTCATTCCTCCCAAAATGGATAACATGAATGTTGTTCACGTTTCTATTTACATCCTATAAAGTTAGAGCCATGTATCTCGCTTTTTGCTGTCCTCTACCTTCATATAGTGGCAATTTATTTGCTGTATGAACATTTTCAATCTAAAAGATTCATAATAAACAAAAAGGTCTTGATATTTTTTTCTTTTAAATCAAATTAGCTCCGTTTTTAATTCAACTGAAAGTAGAAAAACAAACCCGTATCCATTCCCTATACTGGGTTGCACACACACTGACTCACTGCAATTACCTGCAACAGTTAACGTTCACTGATCTGTAAAATATATGTTGAACTGCTGAGAGGTTTTCCGTTCCAAGTGGTCCCCAATGAATTGAGTGTTAAGTCCTTATGGCACCATGATGCAGAAGACATTTGTTCCTCAGACGAGCCAGCAGGGAAGCAACAGCAGACTAAATGGAAGCAGATTTCCCCCTCATTTGTGCAACTACTTGATCTACAAAAAATGCTTTGCACAATGGATTGTTTCTGTGTTGTGTTGTAAAGTAAATAATATACAAAATAAGGATGTGCAATCCCACACAAGTACAAGCACTCAACTCCATATTATTTGACACCGATACCAAGTACAGTACTGATACCACTAGTTATTTTGATACATACTTCATTTGAGGCTTTTATTTTGAAATTTTGAAAATAAAATTGTGGTAGGGATAAAATAAGATTCCAAGTTGAAATGGTTTGAATCGGTCAAAGAATGTAGAAATTAGAGAAGAAAGGCAAAAAATAATAGTAATCATTTTGGGCTTTAATTTGGAAATTTTCAATGAAAAAGGGAACAGAGGGCTGCCAATGCTGGTATCACCCTCCATTGTGAGTAGCGATGCCTTGAAAATAAGGATATCGGCCCGATACTGCTACCTAGTATTGATACTGATCCATCCCTAATACAAAATGTAACAAATACACCCCACTGAATAACATTTCTAATAAAGAAGTGCAAAGACAAGCATTGATACATGATATACCAAAAATAACTTAATATATATATATATGTATATATAAAATATTTGTTCTCATTCATCTTATCTTTTGAAATCATTTCCCCACATAAAAAAAAAAGTTTGCCTCAAACATCTTAGCGATAACAACCTTGTTAATATTCTAAAATGACGGTCAAAGAGTGTAAACACATTTTTTATCTGTGGAACTTTAGCGCCTCTATTCACATCACACAACATGATTATTGTTTCAAAAGCTTGAAAATATGTCACGGGGGGGAAAAAAAGAAAAAGATTAATCTTTCCAATCCCCAAAGACCATCTTGATCCGAGCAAGAAGATACTCAGTGTGACTCGAGTGAAAAAAAAATATATTAAAAAAGGAACAAATCATTTCTCTTTTCCCTGTAAGATATATGTGATAAAGCGAAATGTCAGCAAAAATACTAAAGCTGTATGTCAGCAGAGGCGGTTGACAGACAGGGGGGAAGAGGTAAAAATGTTCTATCATGTCCGACAAGGTGTTCTTTTTGAGATTTAAAGATCACCACACAACTTTAAACATGTTTGTCACTTTTTACCCAGACGCAGGTAACTATCATGGTCTTCACAAGAACTTTATCGGCTCAGTCTCAAGGTAGGGGAGGAGGGTGGTTAGTCCATTCCATTTATCTTAGACCGCTTCCCTTCAAAGGCAACAAATAAATTACAGTGTACATTTGATACAAATTGATTTCTTAACTCAAATAACAATGTTGTCCCCGCGGTCAGGGCCATGTGTCACTCAGTCACCAGTCTGAGTGAAAGCCTCAATCTGTCTGTGTGATAGAAATAGGCTCGACACATCTCCACCAAGGAATGCTAATCACGCAGGCCTGGCCTGGTCCTTTGTGGGCAGGCCATGATAAGGAAAATCAGTTTCCCCTCCTGTCAGACAGTGGGGTCTGCGCCCTGATCACTGTCTGGGAGGAAACAAGACATGGGACGGGAAGTTACTATCCCAGGCGTATGTCGCCTCGTTGTACCTTGTGGTCGAAGACTGAAGGTGGCATGGCGGAAATGGTGTGAAGGAAGAGGCGGGAAAAGGATGTATGACTAGGAGTGATGGATTGGTAGAAATTCCTGGATGGACACTGCAGTGGTTTCATTGGGAGATGAGACAGAGCTGGAGCAAACCCCAGTGAATATCTTGAGACGATCTTATCAGCGACGGTGAGAAATGAGATATTGGCAGGGGCTGTTGAGTGCTCCCTCAGATGAGCAGGTTAATAGGGTTGGAAGGCAGGCCACAGGCTAATTGGATTTACTGTGGCTTGATAAACAGTGGAAAGCCTTTTTTTCCCTTCCTAAAATACAAGTCGACTTCACACTCCTAAAAGCTACTTCTGTTCCTCCTCCCTCCAGAACCTCGACAAGCTTCAAGAGAGGGAAGGAGTGCGGAATCAAGGTTGACCCCGCCCCCTCCCTCCTTTATTCCCAAAAGGCTAGATGAGGAGGGTCTGACTGTGTTGAAGGTGTGTGCATGTGTGACTGTCTATAGGTGGTACATGTGTGAAAGAGAGACACAGTTTGCCATCTACTGATTTTAATCAAATACCTTTTAACCTGTCTGACCTCTAAGAGTAATCACACATGGCGAGATCAGGCAGCTTCTCTCTTGCTCAGCATTTGAGGAATGGAGGGAAAAGGGACTTTACTATGCTAAGAACAAATGTTGGTTTCCACACATCACCGTCTTAGTAAAGTCACGGTCAGGTGGAGTCCTTGAGATCTCAAAAACGACTACTTTTAATGAGAGGAAAAAAATCTATCTTACTTGTCGAATGATTCAGAGGGTTTGATGCACACTGCTATATTTATGAATGAAATACAAAGCCATCCACCATCAACGGAGAGCAGAATCTGTCTGCCTGCATCTCAATCAAATTCAGCTAAATCACTTTACACCACCTGTGCTACAATTTAGACCGGCTCCGAGCTAGTCCAAGGTCTAGTGTACTTTCAGTCCCCAAATTGTCAGGCGCACCAGCTGTATGAAAATGCCCAGCATGGCCCACCAAATTCTTGCTAGCTGTGAAAAGTCACTAACATGCCAGGTCCAATGGGAGCAAATCTGGGTTCAGTGTCTTGCTCAAAGACACTTCAACATGGTCACAAGGGCTGAAGATCGAACCCCCAATTTCATAGTTGGGAGACGACCACTCTACCACTGAGCCACACACAACCTTTTCACACCCACATTCACAACAATTTAGAGTGTTGAGCATACAATCCATGTTATCGGAATGTAGGAGGAAGCTATAGTACACTAGGAAAAACCACACAAGCACGGGGAAAGATGAAAACACCAGAAAAACAGGCTTTAGCGGAGATTTGAGCCACAAAACTCAGATAGTGAGGCATTGTGGTAAAGATTATTGTTTAGATTTTAATATTAGCTTTTAAAATACACACAAACCTGGATAATGGTAACACCTATGTGGGGATGCTAGTGGATTTGTACCCAATAAACTGGTTATAAAACTGAGTAACCTAGGCATTGACAACTCTGTGCACCTGAATACTGGACATGGCAACAACAGCAACAGAGTCTCAGGGTGGGAATCAGCACCTTCTTCACTCTCATTTTGAAGATGAGAGACCTCAGGGATGCATCCCCAGTCCCTTTCTCTACTCCCTCTTTACACATGACTTCTCACCCATTCAACATCACTGTCAAATTTGTTGGCAACAGCACCATTGTAGGAATGATCAGGGACAATGATGAGTCAGCCTATAGGGAAGAGGTCCAGAATTTCAGGAGATTAGGTGAAATGAAAAACATGGACCTGAATACTGACAAGATAAGAGATCAACTTCAGGAGATGTAAGAGTACTGAGCACACCACCCTGATAGAGAGAGAGAGAAAAGTTCTTCAGAGAACACATCTCGAAAGACCTCACCTGGTTCACGCATGTGAAAGACTGCACTTCCTCAGAAAACCATGCGAAGCACAGCTCAACAAAACATCTGCTGATAACCTTTTCCATAGAAAGTCACATCTAGCTCAGTGGCCTAATGGTAGAGTGTCTGCCTTGAGACTGGGAGGTTGTGGATTCATACCAAAGACTAAAAAAATTGGACTCATTTGCCTCCCTGCTTGACACTCAGCATTATGGGTTGGAATTGGGTGGTTAGATCACTAAAATAATCCCTTGCTCCTGCTCACTGTGCCCTCAGTGGATGGTCAAATGCGGAGAATACATTTCCCCCCACTTAGATGGGCGTGACAATCAGTGGTACTCTAACCTTATATCTGACCTACTGTCACAGAAGTTGGTTCAGCATATGCTCTGTGAAGGACAGGAGGGACTTGCAGCAGGTGTTCACTATACACCCTCAGAGACTCATAATACATTGGCAGACTCGTGCACAAAGCCAGTGAAATCTCTGAGGACCCCTCCTCTGGAAAACATCGGACATAAAAAGTCTAGAAACATGAGGCTCAAAAACAGCTTCTACCACCAAGTTGTGAAATCTTTTTCGTAAGATGAAAAAATATTGCTGATATATTTCTGACCAGATAAACAATCCACCGACATAAAAGTTGACCTGGCAAATGGTCCGATCAGATTGTTGACATGCTGAAACTTGTGCCCAGCAGGAAGCGCACTTCAAAGACCACACTTCCCACTCTTGTGGTTAAAGGTTTTCCCAAAATCCATCTGTCTTTGTTTCAGTGGAACAGCCAGCAGTGCTGCTGACTAACTCACATTCTCACACTTCTTTTGTGTTTTTTTATGTCTTTGTGGAAATTGAGTCTTATGTGGTGGAATTATTTGTACTTTGTATGAACTAAATGTGAGAGCAAGGAGGAAAGTGTGCCCACTAAAATCTATGTACAACGCAAGCAAAATATTGAAGCGCAAGCGACAAGCATTAAATGTTTTTCTTTTCTTTTTTTTCAGGAATAGTACCCAATGTGAAACACCCTGAGGTGTCACGATGTCCTCATTTACATAAAAAGCCCAAACTGGTGGATAACTCCTCTGCATGCTTGGGAAAAGCCAGATTGGCTTAGTTACTGTGAACCCCGCACAAGACAAACCCAAGAAAAAAAATGTTTAGAAATAGAAAGGGGGGTGGCGGTAGTGGGGTGGGGGGTTTTCTTCACTCAGCCTCTGGATATCCATTGGCAAAAGAGAAACATCAAGGCCGTAGCCAGCTTTGAAAGCAGAAACTAAAACTGTGATTGATGTGGAAACGGATGCCGAACGTCAACTGTTGGACAGACTGCATTTGGTAAAAGTTCACAAATTTGCAGATAAGCCTCGATGTAAACTCAGAGCGAACCAGCCAAAAGCGTGATAAATGCCTTCAAGAACCGGCAGGCTTCTGTATGTTTGTAAAGTCCATTTTGGAACTGATGTCTATGCATCGTTTGCATTCGATGAACAAGGTCAATCACACACTAGGCACACAGAAACAGTGTCTCAGAAGCTTATTGGAAAAACAGCTTTTACTTTGCTTCAAGGTCCCTTCTACTTAAATCCAGTATTTACACTGTTAGAGAGGGATGGATAGAACAAAAAAAATAATCAAAACATGAAAAAGAGAATGGTATGGACACAAAGAAGGAAACAGACTGTCCCCCCATCTCTTTATCTGAACTACAATGGGTGACGACAGGGTTGGAAGGGGGCCTTTGGCATGGGTTATCTCACAGACTGAATTCATCAGCCCTTATAACTTCAGCTTGCCCATAAAGAATGTATGAATCTGTGGATAATAATCTGCTGCATCCTTTTCCTGGAGAAGAAAGAACAACTGCTGTCTGTTAAACAGCCCAAAGGCACTGACCTCTCTCATCTGATGGCTACAGAAGAGAAACACACACATACACACTCGCTGCAATGTCAGACTGTGTACACACTCTAGAGGCAGAAGTAAAAATAAACAAATACATAAATAAATACATCCACGTAGTACCCTTCCCGCATCCTGGACATGTTGTATTTGAAATGCTAACTACTGCCAGCATCACTTTTATACTAAAAGAAAATGGTGTGAGGGGAAAAATGGGAATGCAGGAAGACTTGAAGTATTTGAAGTGAGGTCAATTTCTTTATTTTTGCCACAGATTGAAAACATTTGGGTTTTGCAGCAAAAGATGAATATGACATTTCAAGGTATTTACATCTGATCCGGAGACACAACATAAAAGATCAAATTCTTTCAAACAGAACACATAAGTTTTGAGGTGCGTAATGGCATTGGCACAAACAGTGCCAACTCAACTTTATAGAGCACTTCAACGTGCTTACCACTGTATGTCACTTGCATAGATAGAAAAGCAAAAATCATAATAAAAATTATAGCAATTAATAATAATGTTGTGAACATATACTGTACTTTGAACTTTGACTTAACTCTACAAGACATAATTGATTGTCAACTCAACTTTATAGAACACTTCAATGTGCTTACCACTATATGCCGCTGGCAGAGATAGAAAAACTAAATAATAATTTGAAATAATAATAACATGACAATTATAGTAATTAACTCATTCACTGCCATTGACGACTATAGACGTCAAAAATGAATGTAAACTATTTCTATTAGTTTAACAATTTTTCATTTAATTTCATTTTATATGAAAACCAATTTTTTTATTGTACATTAATAACAGATATAAAATTATAATGCGATTAATTACGATTAAACGGCCCTTATTTTTTTTAATTAGGCTTGTCAGGCGATACATTTTTTTAAAATTGTAATTAATCACATGACTTCACTAGTCAACTAACGATTAATCACAAATTTTATATCTGTTCTAAATTTACAATATTTGTTTTTCTAGGTTTTCATAGTCTTGTTAGCAAAAGGGGATATATATATATATATATTTTACTAATAGAAATAGTTCAAATGAATTTTTGACGTTTATAGCGTCAATGGCAGTAAATGAGTTAATAATAATGTTGTGAACATGTACTTTGAACTTTGACCTAACTCTACAAGACATAATTGATTTATAGTACAAAGTATATCAAACTAAAAACCGTGAGCACAAACCGTACCGTGGATTTTGTGGACTGCGCTTGAACATAGAATCTGGTGCGTCGTGGTTTTCGTGCCAACACAAGCCTCAATCCATCGGGTCTTCTCTCTGCACAATTTTGGAGGTCTAGAGTCATATGCTCGGGACACCGGACAATTTGGTGCATGAAAATAGAGCTACCTTTACGCTTCTGGAACCACATCTAAGTATTTGCGCCGGTAGTCTAATGCGATTTTGGCGAATGTGATCAAGGCGCATCCAGGCAGTTTCTGTGCTCCGTGGCCGATGTCATTTAATTTTATTCAGACAAAAGCATGCATCAAACACTCTGAATCATTACAGAAATCAACTCACTGAACACATTATTATTATTATTATTATTATTATTATTATTATTATTATTATTATTATTATTAATACTCACACAATTTTGGGGTTTCCCTTCAGTCCCATCACTAACAAGCAAAATGCATGCTCGATGGTGTTTAAGTCTAGATATTAAGTTTATATAGAGGCCAGTTTAAACCTTTAACAGACTGTTTATAACAGATATCACCTTGCGTTTTCTCTACACAGATTTCAATAAATCAGGAACATTCTACGCTTCATGAGTTCTAGCCAGCATCATAATTCAATCAAAAATGCCACTTCGGTGCATGCCCAATTATTTCCTGGTTTTGTGCGGTGGGTGTGTCAGAATTATGGACTATGTATTAATGAAAAACGTGCAAACCCTGGCGTGTAAATAAAAAAAAGACTTGCACGTGAATGAGTTAATACAGCAATCAATGTAAAATTTTACATGTGCTTTCAAATTTCATCTCACGCTGAACAAATTTTTCACCTGCCATGAAAGGTCACAGCATACTATTACTATGCTCACACTACATAAACCTATTTTAGTTGTTGTGATCAGCGTTACGTTTCCTACGTTAAGTATGTAGAGGAGTTGTCCCTCTGCACTGTGGTGATCTCAAGCACACAAACACACACATTTTGCATGTTGGCGATCAGATGAGTGATAGCATGACATTCACTTATAATAATACCCCACATCACTCACCACTATATTATTTGACTGCCATTGAGGCTCCTTGCCCCTGCCAAATTCTGGTGGACATTTGTGCAATTAAATGCATCCGAAAGCGAGCATATGCCAGCTATGGTTGTAACTGCTTCAAATGTGTAAGATCAGTCAAGAGTCAGCTAGCCGAATGACACTTCATACTGTCATACGACAGTTCGAGAACTTCACCAACACCCATGTATATGTTCCAAATAAAACTGCGACCTGTGTCCTGAACGACTTCAACAATTATAAACTGAAGGGATAAAATGTCCATTCATCTTAAGTATTGCTTACTCTGCAACAAGATGATAATTGAAAGACAAATGCATTTTTATTGTGATCTGGTGTTATAATTAAAATGTTAAACAGCCACTAGATGCTGTATATAGAATGAGGTTAAACACACTGTTCTCATATTGTCTTTCCCTCTCTCTTTTTGCTGTAGGCAGCACATAATTAGCACTGCAGGTTTTTGGTCCCGCAAACTCTTCCGGGTTCAGTATCTGGCTCAGCATAAAATGAATGGAACACAAGTGCCTTATCTGGCGCAGCCTGTGTTTTCGCAGCTGACCATGCCTTCTTTTTTCCCTGACGATCATCTTACAGGCTGAGCTTGGATTCCATTCCTTACACATCAGAATGAAGACATTCATCTTAAGGATGACATCTGTGGTGAATTTCTCTATAACCCTATAGCCATTAAGAACAGGAGTGGGCAAGCGAATGGGGCTATATAGTGGATTATGACTTATATAATGCTAAAACCCTGTAAAGTTCAAATTTGGTAATTCAAGATAATATGGTTTATGGTCCTCCAGAGGCGGACCCTAATCCATGGCATGTTATGTTCAAACACAGATGTGTAATACATTTTAGGAAGGGCATAGGTTCCATATAACATCATTAATTTGCAGTTAACACTCAGATTTGTAAAGGGAGGCAGTGTTGGTTTACACTCCTACGGAGTGAAATAAAAAGGTTAAAGCCAAAAGTAACACAACATTTTATTGTGTTGGAACACATGTCATGGGTTGACATGCTTATATAGGTTTTTCAGTCACGGTTACAGCATGGATTGATTTCCATCTCTATTTTTATATGTCTCGTTTTACATAAGGGCATTACAAATTATGAATCCTGAGTTATTAAATGTAATATTATTTAAGGCTGTAGAATGACACATTGTCCAAAAAAAAATGTTTAATGAGAACCGCCTCTCGCCCCAAAACATACAGTATTCGTATGTGATTTATATTGGCCTTGATTCATATAGATAATACGCTTTGAAGAGACTCATCAGTCAGTTAATCTAAAATAAAATAGATGAGGCAGATATATGCCATTTTTGAAGACAAACCAACCAAAAAGGAGAAAGGGGGATTGAAAGCAGAATCAGCTGCACTCAGAGATGTAGAGGGTGGTTTAGAAGAGGGATTAAGGCGCTCCCTCACTGTGGAGCCAGCCTTTATAAGGTACACCATATTACTTTAGCATCACACTTTTAGAGTTATGTCATCATCCGCCTCCCATCATTGCCTTGCTGTTATGTCTGGGTCAAAAGCAAGATGAATACTAACCTACTTGTATGCAGTCTTGTGCTGTAATGGAGTAAAATACTTACTGTGTATAATTGTACTTAATACTTTTACGCCACTGCATTTCAATACAAAAACAATACACATTTTTGGGCAACAAAATATATTTTGCCAGACACATGTCAATCATAACAAGCTACCCTTTTCTTAAACCGCCCTGAGCGGAGTAACTATTCTCAAACAGCCTTACATTTAGAATAAGTTATTCCTCTTTCATATATGAGTGACCCACTGGAGATAATACTGTAGCGGCTATAGTGACAGGAGCGAGAACTATAACCACATCTTCCATTGTAGCCGGAATATCTCTGCGACCAAACGGATTTTTTCTTCTTCTGAAAAGTCATTGAATGTCCTTCAACAAACCAGATCTGAGATAATGGTAAAATCCACAGTGAGATTGTGACTTCTGCACAGGTATCTTTAAATCTACTTCACACAGAATAATCTATACACAACCTTGATTATGCTTGCATCAGCCTCACATGTATTCCCAAATAAAATACCACATTTAAATTTTGTTACCATTTTTATTGTAAAAATAACAAAACAATGTGTTAAAAATGTAGCTATATTGTCTTTCATGTCATGTCAGTGTCCGAGAGTAAGATTAGGGATGTTGTGAACATGTTTGACTGTGCAGTTCATTGCCTGGGGACAGTCTCCAGGCAAAATCCATACTCGGAATCCAGGGCTGCCTTTAGATGCAAGCCACTGCAATGATTAGTGCTGCTCAACTGGAAAGGCACAAAGGGGCTGTTGGCCGGGCCTGAAAGTTTCAAAGTGAAACCAGTACACCTTGTGTCTGTGTTAATTGATCACAGGCACATTATCTTGCCTGTTCAAGGCTTAATTTGCCCTCTGAATCAACACCGGTGTCGACTACTGCATTCGTTTGTAGAAGAAACAATCTTTTTTCTTTTTCTTTTTTTTTTTACAGCATAATTGTATTGTTTCCTTACAGTATTATGGATAGCTAAATATATATATGTATGTAAAAAGTTAAAGCGGTAACTCATTGATTAAACGCCAAAAAAATGCGTTGCATTAATCATGTATCAACGCAGATTAATCACAATATTAATTTTGATCGCAGATGATCCTTTAGCTTGACATTGAAAAAGAATGCCAAATCAGAAGACAAATGTTTGGACGGTCCTTGTCTTTGTAATGTGTGACATACCTGTATCTATGTGGGGAGTACAAATGCTTGAACTCGATGTACACCATTCATTCGAGCAGGCTAACGTTATCCTAGCAACAAGAATGATTGGTCAACAAACACCACGCTTTTACCATAGCAACAAAGGGATAGGACTTTGCAATGTTGGACGCCGGACCTGCCAGACGAACTAGCTTCGCGCTAGTTAGAATGAGCAACGTATGTGGATTTAAAATGAGAAAAAAGTGACATATTTTAATCCACGGGAAGTTATTTTAAACTAAAAAGGCTAACCTTTCAATGTGTTACTACACTCTTTCTGTATCCATCTGTACCTATCATGACCTGAAGAAGAAACATTTGAAGCTTGGTGGAAAGTCACTTGGCTGTTGAGTACCATCAATCGAGTCACCCACATGGCATCAGAGCCACTGTACAGTAGGTGCCCTGCGATTGGATGGAAAGGGTGTCTACTGCCCGAAGACAGCTGGGAAAGGCACGCCCGCGACCCTCGTGAGGATAAGCGGTTCAAATAATGGATGGATGGTTGTATACAAACGCATCATATAAGCAGCGTTGCTCTCCTTTGACCATTGAAGCCTGAAATTCCTTTATATATTTGTATATTGCCTTTGTATATTTGTATTAATTGGGCTGATGATAAACATTTATGCTCAGTTTCTAACAATTCAATTCTATTATTGCCTTGTTTAAGTGTTGTATGAATCTATAAAAGGTTTTCGAGTGGAACTGCCCGAAAATGTATACCTGTAGTTTCACATTTGGTGGTATGTGTCTGTCTTTTTTTCTTATACGGTCATCCTGTGACAATGTATTATGTCCTTACAAAGAATGGATTCGTAGCTTGACTGACACGGTTGGCTTACTGCAGTCGACAACTCATGATGCATTTGCTTTGAGATAAGCGTATTATCAACACCCTAGTGTCTGTGCAATGAGGGTGATTAGAAGACATAGTACAAATGCTTCCATTTTGATTTCAGAAACCGTACCTGCACCCATTTGTAGCTTTACAAATCTATCATAGGAGACGATCAGCTACGGGAAATGTGTATTTCATTTCACTTGCTGTTCCCATTCTTAATGGGTAGCCATCCAGAGAGAATGGAATGATTGATTTTTGTCAACCTGAATGTGGATAGATGAATGGAGTCTGAAGGAGGAGGCGGAAACAGAGTTGCAGGAGGAAGAAGGGTTAAGATCTCACACCTCTACTTCCACAAAAACGCATGCCTACAACCTTTAAGCCAGCAAAATAAATAAATAAACAAATGAATAAATGGATAATGTGCTTATGTGTGTGAATGAGTTTTACTTATATTGTCACTATGCACACTTCACTTGCACATTTTCATTTATACTTTCCTTCTATGGTCAGTGGAGTGGGAAGTGTTGGGCTGGGGGTTGGTTGTAGTGTTGGAACTATAACTCCTACTTCTAGTAGCTGCCACTTTCAATATCAGCATGACAGCCCTGTCCTAATTTATTGTGACTTTGAACGAGTTTGTATCACAGAAGGTAAGAAAAAAAAAAGGATGGGGAAAAAAGAGCAAAGAATGAGGGGTGAAAGGTGAGGAAAAAGAATGACTACTATGCTAAAATATGCTGCCAAAACATTTCAAACATATGGTAATCAATATTTAACACAGCTTGTCAAAAATGTCTAATATATACTTTTTAAAAAGTGACAGAACAATGAGGTTCTCGATGCGACACAGGCATTTCTAAAGGCTGACTGATGTTACGCTGCAAGCGTGACTCCTCTAATGGAGTGAGATACATCCTGGGATTTTTCTTTTTCATGATTAGATGCAGCTTGGAAGAGGTTGAGGAAAGGAAAAGAAACAGTGTGACAGTAAAGAGCTGCTTCACAGAATAACTGATGCATAATTATCTGTCCGACACCATTTACCATTTCCAACTTCCACTACTTTATTGTGTCATATTGTTAGAATTTTGGAGTGTGGTGGGGGACAAGCAAGGCAATCAAGAGAATGCATTTCCTTTCTAATTATCTCTCAATGTGACTGTGGGTGTAAAAGTATATGATGGCCTGATTGGAGATCATCCAAAGCCTATTTATTTCAGCAGTATGTGATTATTCTTTCCAATAGTGTAATTGGGCTTCTTTAGAAAAAACACTGAGCTTATTACTCTTCCAAACTAACTTCATTTCACCAGGCAGTTTTCCAGATTGTTGTGTTTTTAGCTGACATGTTTTATCCACGTCCTTGATTCCACTGTGTCTAAATAGCTGGATAAATGAGAGCTATGTGCCAGTAGTCTGAGCTCCCAAGTAGAGCTGGGAGTAATTGATGCACCTCCTGCGAGTTCAACTAAGGGATACGGAGATGTGATCTAACCAAAATGTAGCATACGCAGTACATCATTTCCTCTCGGCAATGACTTATGATTGACTTGCCAAAAACTGCTCTGAATGACTAAGTGATTATTCAGCAAATCACGCGCAACTGCAAACTAAATGAAAAACATGCAGTAAAAAAAAATAATATCTCAATTAACTCATATTTATATTTGGAGCTACCGCCAATGATTAAAATAGGAGTAAAAAACATTTTTGGGTTAAAATATATCAACAGTTATTGATTTGGGACTAAATGTTGAGGCTACGTTTGACATTTTGTCAAGCTACAATTATAGTTTGTTTATTTATACATTCTTGAAAAAAATACAAATATGAAAGCAAAAAATACATCACATGTGAAGGTAAGGTAGAAACCCATTACGGATTTATCAAAGACCCTACCTAAGGAAAATAAAATAAAATAAAAATAACAGAATAAATACAACTGTACTTGAGATGTATGATATATTGGTAGGTACAAGTCATTGACTTTTCGGGTTGAATAACAATTTAGTTGAGAATTACAAATGAAAAATGTTTAAAAGTCCGACCCTTATATAAAATAAATAATAAATAAAATAAAAATAACAGAATAAATACAACTGTACTTGAGATGTATGATATATTGGTAGGTACAAGTCATTGACTTTTCGAGTTGAATAACAATTTAGTTGAGAATTACAAATGAAAAATGTTTAAAAGTCCGACCCTTATACTTCGATTTAAAAATAATCATACATTTTTGAAGAATATTTACATTAAAATAGCCAATACATTACATAAAAAAAAGTGTAGCAGTTGGGACGCATGACTTAGAAAAAGTAGCCATTCTGGCAAACTTTATGCTGTTTTGCATCAGTAAATTTTTTTGAAGATACATAGGGAAAGTACTGGCCCATACAATATCACAATAATTGAGATATGGATATACAATTCTGTAATATAACATTTTAAAAAACAAGAATCTTATCCTAGGACTCTTGTTGATGTAGTTTTAATAATTTCTTCACCATCAATATACACTTTCACTGAAGTCAAATATTATATATATATTTATGTATATAAAATAAATAATAATGTCCCTAAAATGAATCCTTGTGGTATCCCACATTATACCATATGCCTCTCAGCTGCTACACTATTTATGCTAACATATATCTATTATACAAATAATTGCAAAGCCACTTCAGAGCATGGCCATGAAATACATATTAAGCCATTTTTGTAAGTAAAAAATCATGATTGACAAAATCAAATGCTTTTGAGAGATCCAAAAGTAATGCTCTATTTTGATTGTCACAGTCAGAAAGTAATGTATCAAAAAATTTTTTAAAAAATAAATAAAAAATAAAGATAAAAATAATAATAATAATAATAATTGCTTATAACTATGGTTATAACCTGCAGTACACTGCATAATATTGAAATATATTTTTACATTATTTATTGCCATGTAAAGCATTTTTGGAACAGGCACTGGATTGCGCAGGTGTCTATAATGCTGTGGCTGTTGGATGTATAATACATATTAAACTAATCTGTATAAACCAGTAAACAGGAAATATAGAATTCTTAGTTAACATTTATCTGACCTCTTATCTGAGTGAAAATATGTATCCGACAAGAGTAAACACTGTTTTTGCTTCGGTATCTCTGCTAACATGATGGAGACTAGCAGGCGCTAATCTTGTAAAGTCAACCTTTTAAAAGGGGAAAGCAGTCGATGCGGCTGAGAGAAAAAGGTCTGGATGGACAGCTGTGTACAGGATTGCACGCGAGCGAGGAGCCGCCCCTGTCCATATCCAATGTAAGGTTATAGGAATATCATAATCCCTCCTCTGAGCTCCTTTACTCGGAAGATGATGACTAAATTTCCAGTGTCTTATCACACACTACCAGAC
The DNA here is from genome assembly GCF_051991255.1 of Vanacampus margaritifer. NCBI lineage: Eukaryota > Metazoa > Chordata > Actinopteri > Syngnathiformes > Syngnathidae > Vanacampus > Vanacampus margaritifer. The sequence goes on along the minus strand of NC_135440.1, from coordinate 12,476,663 downwards.
TGGAACTAGTACAAGGGGTTCTGAGGGAGGAACCCAGCATGAAAAGTGCTGGCGATGAGATGATCAGATTAGTGGTGGCTATTGGATTTGTTTGTGGTGGTTGCAATCGGAGCGAAGCAGGCGTTGTTCAAAATGCCCATGGAGATGCAAAGCCTCTACCGATCCTTTACCCCCCACCCCCCAAAAAAAGAATTCCCTTCTTGGAGGAGTGTAACATGGGGCACGTCTGCAGGGGTAGGTGGTGGGGGAAACAAATTTAACACTTCAGGGGCTTGGAGCGAAAGGGGGTTTGTTTATTTTATCAGGTGGGTGGATGCTGGACTGCTTCATGCAGAGAGACAAGTGGGATTGACTGGCGGTATTCAGCGGGACGCCGAATGGTTGAGTGTCAAAACGCTGCCTGCGAGGCAACGATCAGCGGCATCAGGCTCTTAAGAAACCCTACCTGAGGCACAGCTAGACATAGTGGAATCAGGAGCTTCTCCAATAAAATACATGCCATGTGAGGGGATGGATGGGGAGGAGACGCCAAGCGGCTGTGAAGATGCCTCAAAGGAAGCAAGACAAATAGGGAGGGTGAAGGAGTGGGGCCTTCAGGGAAGCGGCACTTGGCTGATGTAAGGATGAGCTACCCACACCCAGATAACAGAGCCCAAGAAAATTTGCCATTGTTCAATTAGACTGGAGATACATCCAAGTAAAGATATATTCCATACAGAAAAAGTGCCTTTATGGTCTCAATGACAGTATCAATCACTGTAATGACTGTGAAATAGATTCTTAATGATGATGAAGTAAATACCTTTGAAGCTCGTGAGGAATGGATGCTATTTCAGAGTAATTTATTGCAAGATTCTTTGGAAAAAAAAAAGCCTTTGGAGAACAGAGGAAAATCATGAAACACATTCTGTGGGAAAATATAAAAATAAATACATTATCCATTAACTTCAGGCAGGTACTCAGGCCTAACTGTCGGCACGTTGCACCGGAAAAATGACAATACACACACCAACGGACCAATCACGACGCGGATTACTACGTATCTTCTGCACATGCGTGTGTAAGTAATCGGAGGTGGGCGACGGACTGACGAACAGTCTGTCAGTACTGACGGACGCCCGTCTTCTGACAAATGACAGTAAACTTCAAACAAAGGATGGACTAAGCACTGAGGGAAGTGGGTTTTCGTCCATCAGTGTAATCGTCACTAACCGGGTCAAATACCGACGGACTTCTCAGTCAGTCACCGACGGATGAAAGATGGACAAATGGGATGCCTACCTCTTGTCTGTCGGTCATAAAATAGTGTAGATGAAGTGATGGCGGAAGTTAAAATAAAAGGACGGACTGACGATTACAGTTTGGTTTGGCTTGAAAAAATGACAGATTGACGATGACGAAAGGGTGTTCAGGGCATTGACAAGCAGACCAGCAACATTTTAGTAAATTCACTTCTGTAAGTATACCTCTCCATACCATCTGCAGCGGAAGTCACTATTCTTCATTGTTAGAAAAATGCAACCGGAAAGCTCTTTACGGGACGGGATATAAAAACATAATCAAAGCATGTCTCTATCTTTTTCACTCATGAAGCACTCCCTCAGGCTCATTGCAGAGTATTGTAATGTCCAGACAGACATTGTACTTGTACGTCCAAAAGCGAAGAGTGACACAGTATGCGCAAAATGAGCGAGTCTTTTCATCACTTAACCGTGTATCCGCGTTCGTCACTTCCTGTTTTTATCCCGTGCGCTGATTCACGTTGAATGTGTTCTACACCAATCAACCGTGTTGTGCCATACGGACGCCCAGCCACTTCCCGACTTCCGACGTCGGATTGGTGTACAGAGGCATTAAAACCCAGCAGTCTGACTCCCTTAACAATTGCATTCTTCTAGGCTATTTTCCCACATGCTTAATTTTGTTAAGTGACACAAACAGATGTCAATACTGGTCTGCACCACTTACCTTGAATACCTCATTTGAACAACGGACAAAGATGTGGCTTGCTTATATGACATAATACCGCAGTGCACTTTGTACCCCGAAGCTCAGTCATTTCAATAGAGAGAAAGCCACTGAGTCAGCTCGCCGAGACAATGTCGATAAGGTAATGGCACGGATCAATACCAAAGATTTGGGCCAGATCTTAATTAAAGAAACAACTGCTGATACAAATGATGTTTTCAATGTATTGATATTGCATGGGGCAAAGGGGAGTATGGCTGGAGCACAGCGGTTGATCAATGTACTTAACATTAGCATTTCTTTTCATCATGAACCGAGATGACTTAATTCTCTCTCTCTCTCCTTCTACCTCTGTCATTTTTCTCTCTCGCCCCCTCTCTCGCTCCGAACACAATTGCTAAACAGTCTGAGGCAACCCGCATCCCCTCCCCCAGCTTACAAGGTGAACTTGAAGGTCTGTGTAGTTGTGCTTTTATGTGTACCAAGTTCCTGTGGTCATTGTGTGTTAAACCCAAAGAAAATCAAAGAAACTGTTAAGAACAACAGGACTCAAGTGTATGAAAATCAATTGTCTTCCGCACAGAATAAATCTCCCTTTCAATTACACAATACTAATCTCTGTGCAAAGCTATGCCTCTCTCCACAGTGTTTAGGTTAATGATGTCAAGTCATTGAAACAGGGATTTGTGGATTACTCATACAGAATTTTATCTTTTCTTTGTTACATCCTGTCTGTGTGGTTGTTGTTTGGAAGATCAGGTTAGAATAAAGTACTTGTCATGAATTGGCGGTGGGTGACATAAAACAATACCTTCGTGTTGTAAATTCCATATGCAGAAATCAAAACAAGACACGGAGACATCTGTTGTCTCTTGGCCCAAAAATATGATGCTATAGTCTCTTGTGAATGGTACAACAATACTTATTAAAAGAGAAGTTGAATTGATGGATCCCATTAAAGCAAAAACAAAGTCTCTGGAGACCTGGTAGCACAAACAGTCTAAAGTCAATAGGATGATTCCCCAGGTATCCCTGACCAGGACCCAGTTTAAAGAGACATCAATCTAGGATGTCAGTTCCCAGCTAATGAAGCTACAGCCGATCAATATTCAGGATGCTACCACTGACTTAAATGAAGTACTAATGCTTATAAAGTTCTTACCACATGAGCTTCACACTTAGAAATGTTGCCTGGAAAATATATAAATTGTGTGGCTGTAAAAAAAAAACTGGCAGCAGTGATCCAGTGTGTAAACTCCTGTCATTTTCTACAGTATGTTACTACATGTATAATTTACAGCGTAATAGTCTAAATTTTGATCCAGTTAATTGTTGTATTTTTTATTACTAATTACAGTATTTTACTGGATCACTTGTCAGTAAAATACTGCAATTTATTATGATACATTATATACAGTATTTTTATGCGTATTTAATAAAAAGCTCTTTATATTTAGAATTTCAAAATAAAAGCAAAAAAATTAGTTTTTTTGTTTTCTCTCTTCTAATTTATAATTTTTTGAACCGATTCAAACTGTTACAACTTCAAACTGTTCATTTTATCCTTACCTCAAGTTTTTTTTTTTTTTTTTTTTTAATAAAAGCAAAATAAAATAGTTTTTTTGACTGATTAAAACCTTATCCTAACTGCATTTTTTCTTCTTCAAATGTTTGAAATAAAAGCCCCCAAAACTTTTTTTTTCTTTTTTTGGGTGGATTGTGACATACCTTATTATTAGTTTTTATTTTTAATCAGTGTCATCTGGCGAGCCAGATATAATTGCGGCCGGGCCAGTTTTGGCCCTCGAGCCGGATGTCGCTGACCCTTGGCTTACAGGATATGGGTCAAAACACAAATTAGTAGCTAGTCATGTCTACATCAATCATTGTAAATCATGATCTTTCCATTTGTAACGATAAATATGTTTTAAACTACTTACACTTATCCCCAACAATGCACATTTCATTTAGAGTCTATTCTAAAGTGTTGAATTTATACAACAAATATATGATATGCTTGAATATTGACTCAAGTCCTGTTAGTTTGTATATTCTCCCCTGGCTTGTGTAGGTTTTCTCAGAATACTCCAGCTTCACCCCAAGGTTAATTGAAAATACAAAACTATTCAAAGTTGTGAATGGCTGTTTGTCTATATGTGCCCTGCGATTCACTGGAGACCAGTCCAGGATATCCTGCCTCTTGGCGAAAGTCAGCTGGGAAAGACTAAAAGCTCATCTGTGACCCTAATATAGACAAACACGATCAAAAATGGATGAATGAGACAGAACATGAACTACGCATTATAAATACAATGCCTAACATGTTCAGAGGCTAAGTTGTATACACATTTGGTAAAATAAAAATGTATATAAATAAATAAATGAGATGAAAATGAATGATTCATTGAGTATCTCTTTGTGAGTTCTGTATGATTTTATTCAGTCTTTCTTGAACAGCTTATTCTTTCGTTTTTTATGCATCACGTTCGAGCTCCTGAAAGTTTTATCATTTACTTCCATTATGTTTAATGCAAATGAAAAGTAGAGTTTCACATTTAATAGGCTAGCATTCTTTGAAACACACATATTTGACTATTTAAGAGGATAACAACGGTATTTGTTAGTACCCTCAATGTATGCTATTGAGAAAAGAAAGCAATATTTGGAAATACATTCATTAATTTTCAACCACACTTGTGACAGTTCTAAACTACAATTTTTGCTTTTATCTTGTATTTGATCAAATCAGGTCTGGAATAGACTACAGTACTCAGATGTGATTTACAGCAAGAAGAAAACCACAAGATTATTTCATGCAGACTGGCAAGAAACAATATGAATATAAATATCAAGCTTGTCTTATGTATGTATGCAATAGCACAGTCGGTCGGCAGTGCAGTGGATGGAGTTACCAGTTAATAAAGAGGGGGGGTTACAGGATTGACTGACACGCTAATACTGAAATAATTTCCACTTTCTCACCACCTCCCTCTCATAGGCAGGGAATTTGTATTATCATATCAAAGATTCCTATAAAATGGGTATAAAAATCATTTAAACAGACAGTAGCGCTGATTATTCAAACTAGGTTATTTGCCAGCGCATGCATGTAATATGACTTCGTCTTCAAGACAACTTCATTTGCCGCTAAATTGCTGTCTGTCACCAGAATAAGTAAATTTGGTGCTGTTTTATCAGCAACATTGTGTCAAGTTAGGGGGGATACATCAAACAGTCAATCTGATCAACAGGAAATGAACACACAGTGAATAATGCAGTGAGTGAAAGGAGAGCGGATTGGTGGTGATGCGCTACCTTGATGTGCCTAATGTAAAAGTCCCCACATTCTTTTTTTTCCTGTTAAGGAAGAAAGCTTTAATCTAAAATGTTGGCTTATCGTCATGGCTTTATGAATGTATTTATTACCTTAGACTCAGGAGAGCAGATGGATGAGCTATAGATGCATAATGGTTAAAAACCGGAATGGGTGAAAGGAACAACAGTGACATCATGCGCTTTGTTTGATTTCATGAAAGGTTTGCCTACAAAAAACAATTATGAAACATATGCATTTAATTCTAAAATGTTTCCTTTTTTGTACATAGAAGGGTTAAAAACACCATTAATGGTGATCATTTGAAAATGTGAACACTGGCATATATTTATTGAAATAAAGTGCCATGTATTAATATTTATCTGTTTCAAAATTATGAGAAATCAAACGATGGTACTGTCATTAATGGCTAATAACTAAATATAACGAGGGCCCAACCGATATGGATTTAGCCTGTGCCAATTCTGATATTTAGCAGAATAAAATCCCAAAAAACGATCAATTTAAAACGATATATAATTAATAAATTACTTATTTGCTTCCTTTATACTTACAACAATAAAGGTATGACTTGCAGGCAGAATATTTGACTGTTTTACAATTTTTTTGTCACGTGAGGTGTGGAGTTAAACACAGACAAGACCCATACGTCATCAAACTCATTTGAATTCATTACCGAGAACTCTAAGACACTGTGGAAACGCAAATTATAATAATTTCCCTGCGGAACGTTTACAACCAAGAACTTCCTTTACCCAGAACCCAAAGATCCTGGGCTTGTTGGTGGAAAAGCAGCTATTCAGTAACTCTTGCTAGGGTAATACACAGAATTCTATATGACAAAATAAAGGCCTATATGTTTAATTAAGAGTGACTAATATAGTACTATAGCAACTGTGTGGCAACTGACAACTACTTCATAAGGGATAACCACATAAGACTAGACAAGTGGCTTATACAATCATCATAATTATCATCAAACATTATCATAAGGGACATAGTAATCATCATACAAATATCAGTCAGAATGAGGGACAAGACAACTGCATTGCAACGGATAACATCAAAATCATAACGTTTGAGCAAATTTGTTATGTCAAAGGTGTGTATCAAACTGGTAACTCTTCACAATAATCAATACCCAAGAAATAGCTCTTAAACTATACCATCTGAAATGTGTCCTCTATGTAATTATGAGCTCAGAGGAATCATTTGACCACAACATTCCCACACAATTAGATTGTTACACGCAAGAGTTGTGAAACCATGTATAGGACAAGGACAACAGACAGAAAAAGGGGAAGATAGGTAGAGAAAAAAATACATATAATAGAGTTTTGAGGTCCTTTGTGGAGCTGATATTGTCTCTTAGTTGGATGTTTGCCTTCGGGATAAAAAGAACTCCTCTGGAGTAACAATATACACCAAAATAAAGTATCGAGCTTGAAAGAAAAGGGGACAACAGCAATAAGCGAACAATAGCGCACAATGGCAGGTATTTAACTGCCCCAGGAGAAGAGGGATGGGCTTACAGTCACGTCCTTCTGAATGATGCGCCACAAACTAAGGTCACAAAAAGCGTTTCCTGGCTTTTCAAAACCTGCCGAGATTCATTATATTTTGAGGGGATCAGGCCAGAGATTCATGAAGAGTGGTTTAACCCCCCAATTAGTCAAAGTCCCTTTGAGGCGTCTTCTATCTTGTGTTGATACATGAAGCTATGGTGACAAACCCGCCCTGGGGTAAAGTGATTCAATTCCAAATAGAGTTCAAAGCACTCCTGTTAAACTTGGAACATAATAGCGCAGTGCCGAGGGTATTGGTACACCCTGAACACGTTGCGATGGCCAGACTTTGAGAAGGCCTGAAATCCATACAAAGGCATAAATGAGCCAGGGCATCACGTCAATGCAGTTCTCAATCACTCAAAAAAAGCGTTGGGTTAAAAATAACCCAATTTGGGTTAAAATAGAAAAAAAAAAGGCTGGTCCACTACTTGGGTCAATTTGACCCAACTTTCTGGATTGTTTTAGATAAAATAACTTTAATTAAAAATAAAAAAAATAAACAAAGGACGTTTTGTATAAAACGACAGTGAGAGATGAAATAGAACAACAACAAAAAATGGGTTGTGAATGTCAAAGAATGGGTCATTTCTATAAAACAACCACAAAAAATGGGTAGTTTTGTATAAGACCACCGCCAAAAAAGGGGTTATTTTGTATTTTGTAAACCCCAAAAGAATGCTTCGTTTTTGTATAAAACAACCCACAAAAGTTGTATCATTTCATATAAAACAAGCCAAAAATGAGCCATTTGTAACATCTAACATCTAACATATCAAGAAAATTAATAAATAAAAAATTGGTCATTTGTATAAAACCACCCAAAGGAATGGGTCGTTTTGGATACAACAACCCCAAAAATGAATCGTTTTGTATAAAACTAATTTTGTGTAATGCAACACAAAAGAACAGGTCATTCTGTATAAGACAACCCCCGGAAATTTGTAGAAAACCACCCAAAAGAATGAGCCATTTTGTATAAAATACCCTCAAAAGAATGGGTGTTTTTGTTTAAACCAATTCCCCAAAATGGGTCGTTTTATATCAAACAACCCCCCAAAATGGGTTATTTTGTATAATATAGGACAAAAGAATAAGTCATATTGTATGAAAACAACCCGAAGGAATGGGTTCTTTTGTACACAACAACCCCCAAAATGAATCTTTTTGTATAAAACAACCCCCCAAAATAGGTCATTTTGTTTAAAACAACCCAAAAGAATGAGTCGTTTTATATCAAACAACCCCCCAAAATGGGTCGTTTTGTTTAAAATAAGACAAAAGAATGGGTCATTTTGTATAAAATAACCCCCCAAAATGTATTGTTTCGTATGAAACAACCCAGAAATTTGGCTCAAATTGATCTAAGTAGTGTTTTTGACCCAAATTGTGTTAATTTTGACCCAACTGTTTTTAGAGTGATGTTTAACCAACACCGACACTTTCAGAACAATGATCATACATGATAGGTAAATCTCATGCCAGAGTAACTTGTTATCACCAACCAACCAAAAATGGGCTTTCGAAACAGACAGTCGTACAATCTAGGCATCATTTACTCCATACACAAAAGGGGGGAGCATAAAGTTTCAATGTTTCATATATCCCAAGTTTAATCACACATCTTGTTGCCTTCTCGGTCTGCGGCCTCATAAAATTGACCGACTTTAGCAAAACAGTAATTCAATATGGCAGGATGTCATTATACGACTCCTCTCACATACAATCAAATGAAACATACATGGTGCTTTAAGCTCTGGAATCAATTGCTTACTTGGATGTCGTTAGCAGATTTATATATAACACCGTGACAGAAAAAGTAGCACGATACCGCGATTCGCCTACTCCTCTTTGTGTACAGTATCAGTTTAGGAACTTAAATTAACATCTTTATCAAGTAAGACCTACATTAGTGGTGAGTTGCAAGTCCCTGTGCATCGCTGCAATCTCTAATCACAGTGATGAGTAATTTCAGGAAATTTGTGAAAAAGTGTGTCAAATGTTGGACTTGACACTGCTGACCAGGATTGCTCTCAAGATGACCTGCTATAACTAAAACTTTGATTACTGTAATTTAAAAATCCCAACCAAATATCTGCCTACATTTAAATGGACCTAAAGGACTGGAGAAGCAAAACAGATCAGCCATGCGGGTGTTTTTAGAACAAAATTTCCAACAAACTTTGTCATTATTTTGACTGAGACTTGCAAGATTTGCAAAAACGATTAAAATACATGTATTTATACTTTTATAGTTATTTTCAAATTGAATGGACCTTCACAACAATTTTCTAATAGAATTGTCGGCGAACAGACACTTTTTATTTTGGGGTTATTCGTATCTGAATTGCTTTCTCCTCATCAGAGAGCAACTCTTCTGTTCTAAGATGATAGGTGAGTGAATAAGAAACATTGCCTGGAGCAAATAAAGAATATGGTGGAAAGAGGAAATATAAAATATACCATACATGTAAGGTGAAGGTGAAGAATGCGCAGAAGATCAATAAGACAGATACTTTGCTTCATTGTCAGTGGCACTCCAGGGTTATTTGAAGCACTTATTTATGCACTGTAAGCAGAACAATACAAGTGAGCAGAAATGATTAAATACAGACTCTTCAAGCAATAGACATCTCATTGTGGTGGGCCGTGGCTTGCCACTGGGCCAGCTTGATAAAAGCACTATGAGCTGATAGCTGATACAATTTGCCAGCCGTTTTGAATGGGCAAGGCTGGGAGGAAGGGGCCGAGGCTCCGTAAGTCTGTCACAGACAGCCTGTATAAGCCATAATAAAATCATTAGAATGTAAATGCTTTATTGCAAAATAAGAGCCTCAAGCTAGGGTGACATTATCTGCCGCCACCAGAATGAAAGCACAGATTAGCATTCCCCGATTCAATGATAGCGGCAACTTATCTTTATTAAAATTTCTCAAATTGAGTCTTCATTTTTTTATGATTGAGTTTCAAGCAAATGTAATATCCAGTTCAGTTTGTGGATGAAATGGGCGGAGGGGGATGGCAAGATGCCCCAGAAATAATTAGTGCACACATTTCTTCCCTACATGTGTTTCATAACCAACAAATTGGATTTTGTATTTGCCGTGTCACTATCTAATACATTTGCATTAGGATGTGCTGCTGAGTTTACAGAATAATTACTGAAAGTGTACACCTCTTTAAACATGTGTCTCATAAGAATTAAATTTGATTTGTTTGAATGTGACTATCACGGTGTTGGCAAATAATTGTTGCGGCATGGAGGTTAGGACTGTCATTGGATTTAGACGTTCATATTCATGACACATGCACCCATTTTCAGCGGAGTCTTTAAGCAGATCATTGCTTAGTAGACAGACAGTCAATTCGTATGCAAATAGCCCAAGTGCTGAGTATAGAGAATAATACGCTAAAGATCAAATGTCACACTTTGACTTCGAGAGTCTGTGTGATGTAATAATGGCTGACTTCAATTTTGTTCGGTAGTTTATATTTCCTTATTTCTTACTCAATGTGCTAAATGTCATTCTACAAATGGCTTATCGTGTAACAGAGAGACAACTGTTTGTAACACTGCTGTACAGCTAATGCTTTGTAATGTACCTTGTTGACTTATATAAGGGCCCTAAAATGCTGATGAACTTTTGTGTACCTGGTGCCTTGTTCGTTTACACTCAAATCCCAGTAATAAATGGATGTTTTAATACCCAGGGCCCTATTTTCGTAGCCAGGCCGAGAAAAGTCTAGCTTAGCGTATTTATAAATTTGGTAGACCATGCGACTCCTTGCTGTGTTTTTAGACACGGTTGTCATGTTTCTGATGTGAATGTCAGCCTATGTTAGTGCTATGTTAGTACATGAAAAAGCCTACCGGTAATTTAATAGTTTTTGTTATTTATTTGTACGTTTGATGTTCAGTGTTTTGAACAAATAAATGTGTGTAAAATTTGACACAAAAAGAAGAAATTTGATGTATTAATCTTGTACAGTAGAAAACAAGCTGATATTTTAAAAGGAAACAATAAAACAATTAATAAATGAGAACTACTGAACTTTGGCATCCAACAAGATGTCAAACAGGCAAAAAATTCCTGCATCAAATTAAGCTCAGAGTCTTGAGTCCTGTCTACTAACACAACAATAACTACAGGTAATAGATTTTATCACAGGAAAAACAATTTTAAAAAAAGTCGTCTTTTGGTGAAGTAAGGCATCAACAAAGTTGTTTTTTCAATACTTAGTCGTGAATTTCGCTGTTCGGTTTTCTTTTCTACTTATTGTGTACAGGTCAGTAACTGACATTTGCCTTATTGCCGCCAAGTGGCAGGAAACTCTACTGTAACTGAGCAACTCATTGACAATTGTAACAGCTCCAATGCATTGAATTCATAACATATTATTTTATGCAGCCCACTAGTCAGCGCTCGCAGCCCAAGGTCGGCATGCGAACGGTATAGCTGCATGATTAAGAACCACTTATTTAGACATTTCAGGTATGAATTTATGGCCACCTCTAAGTGAGTCATGGTTTCACCCTGGCCACCCCAATGAAAAATTTCTGGCTACGCCCCTGGATTACACAAATGATGGTTCTTGTCATTCGTCAGAAAAACGGGCATCCCTCGTGACGGAATGCCCACCTCTGGAAAATAGGGCAACTGAGGTTAAAATGAGGGTGCCAAAAAAAATATGGTAAAATACCTTCAGTTAACCAAAAAGGTCATTTGAAGGCAAACTGAGAGTTTCTTTCATGCTCATGGAAAATGGATAGATAGATGCTTGACTTTAGAGTAACTAGAATATCTGTGCTTCTTCTTGGAACTAAAAAGTATCCCAAAATACCTTTCAACAAAACAGCCAAGATCATTCCTTCCACACTGAAAGACAATGTCAAGGTTCTGACAAAATCATTGGAGAAGTGTGCTTGGTTGTGACATTGTTAAGAGCTATAAGCTGTCCTGCACAATGCAGTTGTTATGGTTCACCCAGAGGATTTGCAATGGATTTTAATCGCAATCAGGGGTCATATATCTTGTGGAGAAAATTCAAAATCCCAGACATCTTCCTTTTTCACCAAAGACAAAAGAGGGGGCACAAATTGGCCCAAAACACATGTGTAAAAAGAAGCGCTTACATTAAGCTCAAGGGGACTCAAGGGACCCAGTCCAATCGGTGCACGTGAAGAATGGTTGTGGAGCTGGGGACCACATAGCAGTAAATAAATCACTGACACAATGCAGATATTCTATGTTGAAGTGAAAATATAAATGTTTTAGAGTGGTCGATGGCAGTTCACACAGCACAAGGGCCACACTATTATTCTGGGTCAGTAATTTAAATTTGCAATAATTATCCTTATGGAGATAATACTAGATTATGGTCTGTGACAAAAAAAAAGAAAAAAAGAAAAAAGATGGACCATAATTTATTGCTGAATAGGTGCTGGATGGCACATCACCTCAATACTCCGCTCTCACTTACCCCTTTGACTGCATTGGGTTACTGAAATATGACGGCTCCATTTTTATCCTGTCACAATGACAACTGATGGGCTTATTTTCCTGTGGCCCCCAGGGATGATGAAATAGTAAGCAAACATTCTTTCTCAGGAGAAGAAAGGTGCTCCATCATAGAGGCTGGGGCCGCCACTGCCGCTTGTGTTGTGTGGCAATAACACAAGGTTATAGGATACAATTCACTTGGCCTCCTCCTCAGAGGGTCGACATTGTCACTTCTTCGGCCTTCTTAACTGATGCCTTGTACAGCTCTCAACACTATCTTGTCTTTCAAAAACGTTCTGTCTTCAAAAGTTACTGTCTGGATTGGGATTGATTGGCAGTTGTAGTACAACAAATACATTTTCAAGGTTTGCTACAGTTTAGTAATATTTTGGTTTTTATGCTCTCTTTGTCTTTTAAATGTTTCCATAAACAATGTTTGTATATTAAATTTCCCTGTACATAATGCATGCAAGCACCACAGTCATGGAGCTTATTGGCTTCACAGATACAATAATCAACATAAATGCATTTAACAAGTGTCTTCAACCATTATTTTATTCCATGTACCTATTTTTCAGACCATAAGGGCAGTCCAGTGTGGCTTATGTACGGATGGATGTCTGCAACAGTTTGTTGTCTTTAATGCAAATTCCTTCCTATTATGTTTGCGTTCTCATTCTCATTGGCATCTAATCACCCACTCTAAAAATAGTTGGTTCAAAAATTGACCAATCCACTACTTGGATCAATCATATTTTGCATTAAGTAACCCTAAAAATTGGATCTGTTTGTAAAAAAAACAAAAACAAAACAAAAACACCAACAATTTTAGAGAAAGTTGAGTCAAATTGCCCCAAGTAGTGGATCTGTCCATTTTTGGCCCAAATCAAGATTTTTTTTCTTTTCATTTGTGGTGGTTGTTTTATAAAAAATAAAAGATAAACATCCTGTGTGGAGTTTTCATTATGACCCAACTCTTTGGCTTAAAGGGCTAACCCAAAAAGTTGTGTTGGACCGTTTTTGACCCATTTTGTTTGTTTGTTGTCGTTTTTAAAAATAGGTTCACAAATAAATTAAATAATCCACAAAACAATAATAATAATAATAAATTGAGTTGTATTTGGGGTTATTTATTTAACCCAAAAAGTTGGGTCAAAATGAATTACCCAAAATGATGCATCATCCCTTTTTTTGACCCAACTTGGCTTTTTTTTTACCCAACTGTTTTTAGAGTGAAAGTACACAAATAAATGAAATACCTCACAAAATAGCGCAAAACAAAAATTGGGTTGGTTTGTGGATAATACATTTTGACCCAAGCGTAATAAGTAACAGACAAAACAACCCGATTTTTGGGTTATTTTGTCATTGGGTTGTTTTGTGGGTTATTTATTTTGACCCAACTTTTTTGGGTTAAGCGAATAACCCAAAACATTGTGTCTGTCCCTTTTTGACCCAACTGTTTTTAGAGTGAGCTTGCATGTGTCTGTTTTCATCATACCAAACGAAAGAACTACTTCCTGCTTCTATGTCTAAAAATGATGGGAATTGTAGTCCCACTAACCCACTATTTCTCAGCCCCGGTCCTCGAGTACCCCTATCCAACCTGTGTTCCATGTCTCTCAGATGACACACCTGAGGATCGTTATCAGGTTTCATGCACAGCTTGCTGATTAGCTAATCGTTTGAAACACCTGTGTTGGCTGTGGGAGACATGGAAAACAGGTTGGCTAGGTTACTTCAGGACCACTGCACTAACCTAATGTTACGAACCAATAGAACGCAAACTGAGTCTTTCTGGTGATGCATTTCCAACGTTACAATGTGGGACCGTGAGGTAAACGACACAGCCAGCTTCCAATAGCTGCTGGAACAGAGCAAAAATGGTTGGACAATAATAAGTGCATTGGTGGTTTACAGCTGTTAAATTCCACCAAGATAATATTAGCCAGAACAGAACCACCAGTCACCAGATTTGACTACCTATGTTCAAACTTTTTTTTCCATCTGTCGGAGGATCCCCTTCCTCTTCTCCGCTCAAAGAAATGCCCTTGTAGTTGCATGGCGAACATAAGCAAGAGAGACAAGTGGTGGTAGTTTCTTGTCCAGTTTGAACTTAGCATAATAGCGCAGATCTATCAAATACATAAATGATAAAATTAGAATTAAATAGAGGAGAAGAGAATAGAAGAGTAGAATGACTCCATAATGATTGCACAAAGTACAATAAAATTGCCAGCAATTAAAAACATAAAACTATAATAATAAACTTTTAGAATAAACTATTTAACATAAAATGCCCCATATAACCTAGTGCGCCTTATGCATGAAAATAGTTATAGAATATTTTAAAACAGACCTGTTCAATGATATTTCGCCTTATAATAAGGTGCACCTGATGGTACGAAAAATACAGTAGTGGGTTATAAAATGTATTTGAGTTTTTTTTTGTTTCGCTGAAAAATCAAAACATGTTTTTTTGTGCCGAGTATAAAAACAATTGAAATTTACCAAATCTGGACATGCATGCTTTTCATACAATTCTGATATTGTCAACCCACCGAGAAAGTTGAGCTTGCTTATGAGAAGAACTGAAAATCTGACAGACTCTAACCCACATTGATGAACATTTTTGTTTTCTTAATGCGTTTTGCAGAAACCGCAGGATTTTCTGTCAATGTGTCGTTCTTTCTTCTTGAAGCAACAAAGACTCACCATGCACACAGTATTAAGATAAAGTTCTGACAGCAACAATGCAGCATTATAACGGCTCTGTGTGACATTTCTATAATTGATAGTCAAAGGCTTTATTATGAATAATAAACAGCGCCTCTGTTGGTCGAATGTTGCTGCCTGTTGGAACACCCACCTTGTCAAGGCGCAGCCAGCAGTGGCATTTGTCTCCCTGCTATAAAAAGAAATGACAGTGTAATGTGATTTACAGGCGATCGCTTCAGCTCAATTAAATTAAGACCCCAATAATCCATGATGAATGCACACCTACGCCAGTCATTAGGATTACAAACAAAATATGGGGCTTATCGTATCATGGCACCATGGAGTGAACACACCCCTTAATAGATGCGCTGATTCATTTAAGTCATTTATGTCACAGTCTGTAATGCATTCAATGTCTGCTGGCTGCTAATGACCAGTGAGTCTCTCAAGACAATCATTTTTCAAATCAGGGCACCACTGACAGGGTGCCTGTGTGCCGCCAATATCGTACAATGTTCGACTATGTTAACGTACCACAAACTGTAAGACTAATAATTATAGAAAATAAAATGATTATGGTTGATTCATGGCTAAATTGTGGACAAGCCGAATTTAGGAATGGCAAAGCAGGAAATAAGGGCAGACAGTGAACGTGTAGCCACTACATTTTGATTGACAGTGTCATATTTGTAAGAGGGTTATGAAGCACAAAATAAGGGTTAAAGGTACATTGACCCAGCAGTTGACGGGTGACTGATACATTGAGCTGAGGGTCTTTAATCTTGCCGCCGAGGTTACATGGAGCTTATATAACAAATTACAATGCCTACAGGGTAATATATCACCTGATGGATCTCCTTCAGCTTTTTCCTGTCTTCTCACTTTCACATTTAGTCCATGAGAGACCCAGTAGATTCACTAGAATATAAGTTACAGGTACAGTGCTCTCTGAATATGATCAAGATGGATGATCTGTCAAGATGGACTTCGTTCTTGAACACTATTCAGGGTTTCAATTTTACTTGCTTTAGATGTATTGGGTATGCTAAGCTAAGTGTAGATCGGCAGTACAAAAAAAAGGAAAATACATATTTAGTGGTTAAAATTTAAACTAAGATGGCAATCTTCACATAGGATGTGCTTCATGTATTTATACATAAACTGAAATATTTTACCACTCCAGTCATTCATTTTATCAATCCCTGGCATCAGATACCAGAACTGATCAATTGCATGCATTTTCCGATAAGCCCACAAGTAGAACAACAATGTCCAGGCAGGTCCTACCGATTGCTCTGCCAAAAGCGATTCAGCTTCAGCCCTCCAGCTTTAGATGTATTCTGATGCTCTGATACTAGTGTAAAGTGAGAGGTCATAATCCCCTATTGCACAATGGTTCCAAATATACTGCTAGGGTTTTCTGATCACTGGTGATGCACTCTCCTCAAATTTCACAGAGGCCTGTGTAACAGTTGGTGCGAGGGTTACTACACTATCAGAAATGGTGCCACTATTTTTCCTCAACCTCTGTTCAAAACCAGTCATCCATTTTAAAACCAATAATAATCATATGTGGGCACAATTATATAATGTGATAAGGGAATTATTTGGGTTCCCACACACTAACTACATTTGTGGTAAGAGACATCAAGTGTTTGTGTGTGATTGCTTGCTTGAGAATTTAATATAATGATCATTAGCCGGCTAAACATTCAATTCAATTTTCAATTTGTTTGGAGCTACACCTTGAGATGAGGCATCTCATTTTAGAGGGGGTCCAACATACAAAACAATATACATAACAACAACACAACACAAAGACACTTACAAACACATCTCTGCCGACACTTACCCACCCCGCACATACAAATATAAAACTACATATGTAGTTCCTCATTCCATTCGTTATAGTTCAACATCCCCATACACATCCGGGTGACGAGTCTTGAAGAGCTCACTTCATACTATGCTCTGCACTCCCCACATACATACATAGGCCATTGATGATAGGTTTGTCCAATGATGCCCGTTTCATGAATTATCATGTGGTGTGACCAAAAAGAAATAACCAACTTGGAACTTTTATTTTGAAATATATTGGAGTTTAAATCATCCACAAGACAGTCAAGAACGCTTGGGAGCAGCTATCAGCTACTGTATGTAAAAGCAACTGGTATATAGTGGTCATATTTAGACATCAAGTGGTATGGCCTAAAAAAAATATGAATTTTGTCCAACAAATATATATTTTCATTATTATTTACTTGTGGCTAGCTAGCTTGTTTTGTTTAGATGGCTAATTGTTAGAATCATAACTTTGGTTTACGGTAAGTTGAAAATATTATGTGGTGTGACCATTGAAGAAAGCTTTCATGAGAGACGTATGCCCTAAATTATAGATGCCCTAAACTGTAGATAATAGCAAAATTAAAGCTAATAGTAAATGATTATAACAATAATAAAGAATAAATGTGTTTTATTAGTGTAGTAACTGTGCTAGGTCTAACAAAATCCTTATCTACCAATGACCCACATACATCACAGATGATGTCATTTAAACATTCAACCTCAATCAAAACCCAAAATTCTTATTCTGCACCAATTCACGTCTCAATTCGAGTTGCCACCGATTCATGCACAGTTCCACTAAATAAATCATTATATTACATATATTATTGTTATTATATTATTCTTACTTTTATGAAAACCTGACGTGCTATATGAAAAAAAACAAGGGCAGTTTTGGAATGAGCAAAAATATTGTAACAATTTATATATATATATATATATATATATATACATATATAGTGTACCAAAAATAGTATTATTAGTATTTTTAGTAACAAGGCAGAAAAGAATAATGGATTTATCAGGAGAGCATTCTATTCCACTATACAGACTAAAAGTATTAATGACACTTTTTCATCAATTTAGTAATCACAGAACAGAACACGGAGTTAGCCAGCAGGCTCTCCCCCAGGTTCAAAATCAGTGACATCTGGCCTCACAAATTTTCTTCTAGATTTTCTTTCATTTCCCTTTCATGAACATACAGTAATCATGTGGCAAAATATTTCAATACCAATTCTTATTTACCACATACAGTATTTGGACACCTGGAACTATATTTTTCATACACAATGGTTAAATCTAAATGTAATTTTTTTTAGTCATAGGCATCTGTTACTTTTATCAATTATAAAATATGGTGTGCAAAAAAACATAATGCAGTCTGAAGAAAAAGATGTGAATCTCCTGAAACCAAATCCTCCTCCCACCCAAGTACACGGATGTCAAGGCCATCTCCCTTACCCCTGTCTGTCAACAGCTTTTGAGAAGCCTAAGTATAAAATAGCGAGGTGCACTAACAGCATCTGTCCATTGCAGGATACTTATAGCGGGTGCGTTGGAAGGCTCAGGTAAGAACTTCAGCATCAATCTGTCACTCGCTTCCCTCAAAGCGATAAGAGAATTCCAACAGAGATAACACTGGACATTCAACTTAATTCCAAAGGCTGAACTTTTCATCAGCGGGTCACATATTAGCTTTTGGAAAATCGTAGTGCTGCAAGGACCCATCACCATCACCCCTCTGCCTTTTGCTAGCATTCCACGGTCAAAATCTTAGCATGACATCATTGGCGTTGGTGTCGTGTCATTCTGAAATTTGCTCTTCTAATGTTTTGTTCATTTTCTCTCTTAAAATAAGTTTATTTTGGTAACTATTCTTAATCATATGCTTGATGTGTCAAACCAAATATCAAAAATCATTGCGGGATGACCAAAATTTGATTTCCCAAAAAAGAAGACACTGGGTCAGCCTCAAGATAAATAAACAATACTCAAAGCTTACTCATAGATGTCATACATTTTATCACTATTTTAATGTATATCTCCTCTTTATGGGTTAAAAAAACAAAAAACAAAAAAAAATTCTTAACTTTTTTAATGAGGGGAGGGGGGGATTTGAACCCACATTGTGACCATTTCTCCAGTTTTGGAGTGCAGAGCGCTACCAGTAAACTGAAATTCTGGCCGGCCTATACAACTTTGGATGTTGTTTAAATACACGAGAAATGAGGTAAGAAAAAAGTGGATTTACTTTTTTAATATATAACAATGATAACACGCAGACATAAAACCTGCATGCCTTTTGTTTTTCCTTACACCCCTCCACGATTAACTTGGTAGCAGCCCACAGTATACCACTCACAGTGGACTCAGCCTTCTATTTGTCCTGCAATGAAAGACATTTTCATGAATTTCTAAAAATAATAATAATAAATACATAAATAATGAAAAGAAAAACAGACACCTGGACAGGATGCAAAAAAGTGGACATGTCCCGGCAATAGTGGACTTTGGTCACCCTAAACTTTAAATAAAGTTTTGAGTTCAGCTACATTCTTTCACACTTGGTTGGTTTTCCATTTGCATTTTGAAAGGTATTCTTCTGTTTAAAGATGTGGAAAGACCTCCAACAAAAGTTATTGTCATTTTTTGAAGTACAGTATTGGCCAGTTTGGACAGTCACGTGATCGTTGTGATGTGTCGCGTGCATAAAACACGCATACATAACATGGCCGCTAATGACAACAAAGACACTCACGAGGAATTATTGTGTCCCACGGCGGACATTAAAGGTGGAATTACTTCCTTTACCAATGAAGCACTTCTTCAAAAGCAGTACAGCCATGAATGACTCGCCAAAGATTTGTATCCAGGCGAAAGTGGGGGATGAAAGTGGCTGACTCATTCAGCCGGCCGGCTCATAGCGAGTCGAAGTTGGGGACGGTCTACAAGTTGCATGTTACAGAGGCTCAAATTACCAGTCAAGTCACCATTGACATTGTTCACTCTGGAAATGTAAGTTGTGGACGGTCCCTATCCTGGACTGTAAACATCCGGGTGACTTTAACTTTGCACGGCCAAGCTACACGTAGTGTGCTAAGCACACTTTTGCCCACATTAGGAAAGGCCACCCCCCGCCGCCCCACCCCCACACGGAATGACATGAACCCTGACAAGCTGAGGATTTTACTCTGATTCGAATTGGCGCAGTAATTGGGATATTGGCCTTTTCTTGCCCATTACGTCAGCAAACTCCCATTGAAATAAACAAAGGCGGCTTTCGTTTATGCACGGGATACGTCATCACGATCACGTGACCAGGATAATGGCGTTCACCACAGTATGTTCTTATTTTGATACTTAATCGGTTTAAAAGCAGATTCTGGGAATAAAATGCCAGAGATATTTGCAATTTTTACTCTTTGTACACAATGCCTAACCCAACACTGGAAAAAGAGTTATACGTCTTGTATCGCTTTAAAGATCTATTTCCCAAAAAGGTAGAAATGCCTCTTACTAAGATGAAGTGTAGTAAATGTCCAAATACTGTATTTTGATTTTTTTTTTCTTGTCGTAAAATAGACACATAACGTATCAAAATCTGTCAGCGACCTCTATGTAACCATTGTATGGAAAGCAAACAGAATACAGAAACAATTGATTGTGTTTTATAGTGCAGCAATAGCCCTTACTCAGCTGGGTGAATTTGTAAGTGCTTGTCTTGCTGTTTTTTTTTTAAGTTTTTTTTTTTTTAGAACGCTCGTATGGATCAATACAACATGGCACATTTAGGAGACCCCTACACCACACCACTCCAAGATTGGAGCCCCTTGCTGCATCATTACCACTATCCTTTTCTTTCACTGATTAGTGGGGTGTGTAGCAACAATAACAACCAGACCAATACCCCATACCCTTGTTCAAGTACATGACCAACCTAAAGTATTTTTCTATTTCAGATGTTTTATTTGGTATGTTTTTGTGGATCTTGTCAGGAGGAGATATTTAGTGCACTCGTAAGCCAGATACAAAATATGACTGTTGACCAGGGGTTTAATAACCGCTTTGTTAGTTTTCTTGCAGGGCTTTTTAACAATCAAGATGTCCCTGTGCAAACAAAGACTTATAGGCATTGTGGTAAGGTGAGATAAAAACAGTTAAAAGTGACAGCAGAAATATAGGGCTTTGGTTCCGGAGCCATCACTCAGTACTGTCTGAAGAAAAATAGAACTGTTTTGCTCTTTCTATTGTCTTCCTGTCTCATATTTAGAAATAGTGTTTCAGCTAAATGAGATACCCGATCATCTTTAATCATGGCTGTGTACATGTCGAGTTATTTAATTTATGTCCAATGGATAAACAAAACAGAGTAAAATTAGCCTCATCCCGAAATTAGAAGTAAGACAAGTCTTTTTCACCGGGGTCACCCCTGTCACAAAGGCCACGCTAGTATATTTTCGTATCTTTTCAACTGGGTTAAAAGCTGTTAGAGGCTGTAGCAGATAATTCAAGTGAATGTTTTTTTGGTGTCTATGTGGGCCACCAGAGAGACAATAGAGACCCATCGATTGGAAAGGAGCTCGACATCCTGGCTTGTTGTCAGCTGAATAAAAAGACCATTACCCCTTCAGCAGTGAAGTGATATATACCACTGAGGAAAGAAAGAATTAGGACTTTTACCTCCCGTTCCATCAAGCAATATTCTCTCCTTTCTTTTCCGTCTTTGTTTTGTTTGCTGCAGTTTGTCCCTTAATCATGGCAATCTTTTCGACATTACGCAGCTAAGTTTGTGAAACAATAGAAGGGAGGCTAATAACTTTTCCTGGGGCGGCAGTTTTCGTGCTAAGGGGAAGAAAAGAGAAGGATGGTGATGATAAAAGGACGATGGCCTTGGTCAAAGGTTAGCTACTGTGATCTCATTGTCACTTCTTTCAAGAAGAGACTTCTGTATTTCATTACCCCAGGATGGAATTGAACCCTCTTTCCTGAACATCTTCAAATACATTTAAATAAATACATTTACACAGATTAATAACGCATACTTTTATCCATTTAAGATAAAATTAAAGAAAGCCATAAGAAACGTGGCCTGACTCTAAAAGGACAAATATTTATGAGAATTGGTGCTCTGTATTAATAAATGAGACAACAAATATGTGCATGGATTGTTTGTACAGTCTTCAGGTAACTAGATGATAATAATATGTCGTCTTCCATGCTTCTGGCCTCTTGCAAATAAATGATTGCTTTACTGTAAATAACAGGAAAAAGGTCAATATGCAGGTTAATATGAGAAAGTAGTGCAAATCAATGGTGGCCTTCAAGTTCAAAGAACAAATCCTTGTATGTTGTAGTTATGCCTCAAGACAGAGTATAAGACCCTTCGATATTGATCATGGTTTGGATTTAAGTTGATTTGCCTCCACAGTCCAGCCCATTTCATCGCCAATATGATTTATACATTCCAATTTACTGAGAGATAGCATTCTTACAAAGAAGAGATCTATTTCACCCCCAAGATCGAAAGTTAGAAACCACAGCATAATTGATGACCTCCCGGGACAAATGCTCTCATATTTATCACCACCTGACCTTTTGTCTGATCTCATCCATCATAAATTAAAGTTGTACAGCAGTGGCGTGGCCCTCACTCCTCGCTCAGCACAACCTTTTGTCCAAAGGTCCTCTCCTTCGCTTCATTTGGAGCTGTTGGAAGGAGCAGCTTTAAAACCTGCAGTTCAGCACCTCTGCTGTTCAGGGCAGATGGTCATCGCTGAAAGCATCCGTCAAACTCAGGCACTCTCACCAGTAGCCTACCGGCATGTACTCGTCTTTCTCAGTTCTTTTCCTCTCTTGCCTTCTACAGAGCCGCGAAAAAGTATTTGGCCCCTTCCTGATTTATGATTTGTTGGCACATTCGTCAAACTTGAATGCTTCACATCATTACACCAATTTTGATATCTCACAAAGACAACTCAGGTAAACGTAAAGTACAATGTCTAAATGGTGATTATACGGAGCCCCTAAGGTGACATGGTGGGGGGGGGGGGGGGGGTATGCGTTCCCTCGCAAAAAACTTGCAATGATTGCAAGATAACGCAAACGTTTTTGGTTTTTTTGCGAGGGGACACTTTAAAGAAAAAAATGTGTTGATGTTCTTCCGGGTCAACTTTGGTGTGACCA
This sequence comes from Vanacampus margaritifer, assembly GCF_051991255.1. Lineage (NCBI taxonomy): Eukaryota > Metazoa > Chordata > Actinopteri > Syngnathiformes > Syngnathidae > Vanacampus > Vanacampus margaritifer. The sequence continues at coordinate 12,453,543 of NC_135440.1, read as the reverse complement.
AAAGCGATGAGGATGGAGTGTCTACAGCAGCGGGAAAGCTTAATTGAACTTTATTTCGAAAAGGTACTGCCGTAGGTATCTGTGCTATGGTTCTGCCGCCACTCACCCGCGCATTTGACACTACAGTATCCAAACTGACCCGGAAGCACATAAACGCGTAAAAATAAATACATTTGAAAAAAGGCGTCTACTTTGCGTTATCCACATTTATTGAGAGGGAACACAACATTTTTTGTGAGGGGTCGCAATCTTTGTAAGAGAACGTAATCTTTGCGAGGGAACGCAACACCCCCCCCCCCCCCCCCCCGTGCCATGTCACCTTAGGTTCTCTATATGCTTTTGTTTATTAAAAAAGAAAATCCAAATCTAATTGCCCGTTGAACTTGATAACCGGTTGTGTCGTCCTTTGTAGCAATAACTGAAACAAAGCATTTGTGATAAGCGGTGTATGAGTTGAATCAGGAAGAAGAACCGGCGCAAAAACATATCGCTGATAGGATAGGCCAAAATTTGCAAATAATGATGGATGAGTCTTTGCATCACTCTTCCTCACAGAATTGTTTTAACTCAGTCATATAGGAGGGTTTTCATACTGCAGCATCTCAATTGGATTTATTCTAAACTTTGACTTGGCCCCGCCAGAAGGTTTGTTTTATTTTTTAGCCGTTCAGAGGTGGATTTGATGGTAAGATTCAGGTCACTCTTGCGGTTTAACCTAGAGCGATTGAACTTGAGGACATGAATTGATGGCCGTAATATTTTCTGGTGGAAAACAACATTCATTGTTCAATTGATCACAGCAGGTCATCCAGGACATGAAGTAGCAAAGCAGCCCCAGACCTTCACACTTCCACGACGAACTTCCACTACGATGTTTGAATGTTGGCATGATCTTCTTTTTATCAAATGGTGCATTTCATTTTCTTTTATTTTTGTATCTTTCCTTTTTTTTTTTTTTTTACACCAGATGTAACGGCCTGCACACCATCCTAATGTTTAGTCTATTTCTCCAAAAATCTTGGGATCGTCAATATGTTTCTTGGTAAATTTGTGACAAACCTTTATATTAGTTTTTTGACACCAGTCATACCCCTCGGAAATTTCAAGTGGATGCATTTGCCCCCCCCCCCCGCCCCCGCCCCCCTTTTTTTTTTCTTTCTTTCTAATGGTTAAGTCATGAACACTGAACTTAAGTGAGCCTTGCAATTCTTTGGATATCATTCGGGGTTCTTTTTTTTACCTGGATCAGTTATCGTCACATTCCTGGAGTAATTTTGGTTGACCGTCCACACTTGTAAAGGTTTACAAATGTGGCTCTTATCTGGAACTTCTTCCTTATGTTTTGCTCATCCATTTTCTATACTGCTTATCCACAATAGGATCACGGGTGTATTCGAGTGACAAGTCTATCCCAGCTGATTTTTGGATGATAGTTGATTAAAGTAAAAAAAATAAAGTATCACTGATTGTCACACCCAATTAGTTTGTGCTATATGAAATCAGCATACATTTGATTACAGTAAACTAGTGTCCAATTATCCTATCCAAGTCTTGTCAGATTTACATCTCCTACTTGCTCTTCGAGTACGATCCACCATCCCCTTACTGAACGTGTATATTAATATTAATGAGGCATAGGTCATTAATGTTAAAACTGAGATTTGGGGCAGAGCCCTTGCGACTCTTCTGTCGTGATTAACACAAAGCAATGGAATAATGTATCATTCACACAATATTAACAAGGTGAATTGGGGGGGAAAAGAGGTCAGTAATTATGGGCTAATGTCTATGCCAGATATGGATTTTTAATAGGCGGATCTAATGATGGGTAAAATCTGTATCGTATTGCGATAGCTAAACATGCATTTTAAATATCTTATCTGATCAACCCGGGTCAGAGCAAATCATTAGTCTTTCGGTGTTGTTCCGCTCATCTGTTTCTATTAAAAAACTGGAAATTGCATCACTTTTAGCGACAGTGAAATCATTTATTAAAGAGAAAATATTTTGGGAAATTTTTCTGGGAGAAAGCCTCGTTTCTTTGTCGTTCCCTCCTCTGCAGTCCACTAAAATCTGTTTCTCAGCTGCCACTGCAAAGAAGCAACTGAAGGAGCATTTCATGTTTATCCATTGTCATTCAGTGCATGACTACCCCACACTCCCACCAGAGGCAGCCTACAAGTGACCCCTGAAAAGAGGGGGTCAGGAAGTAGGTCGTGCGGAATGGCCCGGCTGTTAGCTCCGGCACTCTTGACAGCTTTAAGTAGATCTCTTTTTAGCCATTTATTTGGAGAGTCTTGGGGGCAGAGAGAGAGTGCGGGAGCAGGCAGAACAAGAGCAGAGCTTGACTTCCTCCTGAAAGGGAAACTAAGACGATGATGCAGGAGTGAACTTTCACTGATCTTAGCTTTCAAAGAGTTTTTCTCGGCAATGGTGTGATCACATCTACAATGAACTTGAGCCTATCAATATGACACTTAGAAGGATGTCAATAGTTTCTCCTTTTTCAGAATAAGCTGATTTCCGCAGTATGGTTTTGCAGAGACTTGGTCTTTCTCAGGCTCCTGTGTTGCCTTCTTACAGTGATTATTTGCTGCTGAATTTGTCAGAATTAACAAACGTAATTCCTACAGTGCCAGGTATTAAGTTCATGTCTTAATGGATTACTCCAAATTTGTTGCCATTGTTTTAACCATAATTTCCTCTTCCATCCCGTTTAATTTTGAATGGATACTGTAAATGTTCTACTGAAAGAAAATCATGTGTTAGGAAAATATTTTTGGTATCTATGTGTTGATGTTTTCCTCAACTAAAAGCATGAAATAAAACAATGACTTCTATATTAACGGTATTAGTGCAGACATCCATGTTTGAGTGCTTCAAAGTCACATGTATTCCAGTATTTTGCAGGCTATTTTCAGTAAAACAGCCAGGAGCAAAGGGGGTTGCTTCAGTGAAAATTACTGGGAGTGAATTACTTAAGCAGGAATTTAACTGTTAAAATTTTTCCTCGTTACTTTCACATTCACATTTTGTTCTATTTCTCATCTGGTGTATTTTTGTCATACCGGAATTCAATGTCCTTCTGTGTCAAAGAGTGATGGGAAATGTAGTCCTACTAGCCCAATGCTAGGGTCACTGGTCAGACCTTACACAAGTTGAGTTTTTTTGGCTAATGTTAAAATTAAGAATCGGCACCTTTGGTGCTGTTAAACTATCAATCAAAATAGCATTTAGGATTAGCTAAAGCAATAAGACAACCACCGGTCACCAAATTGACTAGCGATTAAATTTGTCATAAATAGTTCCTGGTGAGAATTTAGTGTATATTTGATTTCCAGTGAAATTGTAGTGTCCCGGATTTTTATTACGGATGGAGATCCTAGAAATGATCCAGCAAATACTGCTCAGATCAGGAGACCTCTACAATAAACCCTGCTCTAGATTTAGGCGTCAATGACAGATCTTTATTGTTGCAGTTCTCATCTGTTTAAATGATTAAGTTTATAGAGATCTTCATCACTTAGTACTATATTTAGCCTCACTGTGCCCGAATTTAGAGTCCGTCCAGTATTCACTGTCTTGTGGCGTATAATGCATCTTTATCTCCTCTGCACCAGCAGACCATAGATTAGCATTATAGATTCGAACGTGAAGTCCCGTCACCGCTTCCCTTGTCTAGAATTCTAACAGCAAAGCCTACCATCTGCTGCAATAATGAGACTGACAACCCTGGTAAATGTGCTTTTTACTATCATAATGGCTAGCATATTGATCTTAATGGACGTAGCGTTGACTTATTCTATCAGTCAGAAAGAAGCAGTGGGGCTTGGTGAACACCACTACTCACAATATAACTGATTTGTTGCTCACAGGAGCAGCCCCCTTGACCATTTCATTGATATCAATAGGTCACCGTATATATTTCTAATTTACCACAGCTTTCAGATGGCAAGCAATAATAAGACACAGGAAAATGTATTTTTTTTAAATGAGTTTTCAATCATTTGTCTGCATCCATTTGTAAGCTTCAAATTGAAACAACTCGTTTGAAGTGGTGGGAAAAGATTCATCACAAAGTCTCATTTGTAACATCATTGACATGACAATAATGACCCCTTGGCAGGACAGAGTAATGGGTGGCTCTGCCCTTTAACCCAAACCAATGAACACATTTGGTTTAGGCCAGTGCTCAGTGATTTATTTCTGACAATATTATGGCTTCTGAAGTCATAGAGCTGGACACCTTGGGCATTGAATGGGACAATCATTAACTAAGCAGGACATGGTTCACGTTTATTCTCATTCCACTCTGCGAGGGTATTTAGAATTCACTCACTTTCAAGATTGCTACTGGTTTATGGTCCAAATAATGTGTTCTCAGAAACGGAATGTTTAAAGATTCTTTAAGTGGACTAACAATACAGGGTTGCCCTCAGATGTGACTCTTTGTTGTTACTTAGATATTCTATTTAGCAATACGTGAATACCTTTTATAATAATAATAATAATAATAATAATAATAATAATAAACTTCAACCATTAAATACATTAATTTCACAGTTTATTTATTTCAGTAGATATCAGTACTGTATATGTATGTATCACTTTTTTATCTGCTTGTTGTCCCAGTATGTACTGCAATAGCTGATGAAATTGTGTCTGTCGCAAAATACAGGAAACTTCATCCATCCATTCATCTATTTTCTTAACCGCTTGTCCTCACAAGGGTCGCGGGGGTGCTGGAGCCTATCCCAGCTGGCTTCGGGCAGTAGGCGGGGTACACGCTGAACTGGCTGCCAGCCAATCGCAGACAGGAAACTTCAAACCAATTATTAGCTTAGCCTAAGAGGCACCAGCGACCGACAAGACCAATGACACTGAACTGTCACGCAGTGCACACCAAATACGGTGTACAAAGGTTTCCGAGAACATTGCTAAAAAAAAAAAAATCTTGCGAATATTATCTGACAAATGATTAATATACACTATTCAAGTATGAACTATAACAAATAAAACAGTTAATTTTTGGTTTAATAAACAGAGACCACTTCATATAAAATAGTAAGTCACATGGTGGAGGGAAGGGTAGGGTGTGTGTTTGTGTGTGGGGGGGTGGGGGGGGGGGGGTGTTCGACCGTTGAAATAGGGTGTCGAAACCAGAAGATATACAGAAGAAGAAAACGAATAGACTATGGTAGAAAAAGAACATAGAAAGGGAACAGTGGATGGGCTTTGGTATCTGTAAACAACACATCTATCACCCTTGGCCTCCTGTAAGGGCTATTGGGTCACTGGTGTGTTTGCACCGATCCCATCACTCACTCAGAGTCGACAGGCCAACCATTCCCAACCCACCGCAGTGTGCTTTTTCAATGCAGTCAACAATGAGCAAGCCCTGGCACTGTCTGTTTAGCTAGGGGGGGATCTGTCAGGAAAAGTAAGACGAATGGGCTGTCCTGATTGACTATTTCCTTAGATACTGAATCAATGGGCTTATTATCACCAGCAATTACAGTACTAATACAAACAGATGCTTGGGGAAAGACATCTGCTTAGAGAGATGAGACAACCAGATATCCAGTCAATAGAGTGTAGAAAGCACTGTTCGTGGCCCTGAGCAGAGATATTTGTATTCTTGCGATACCCTGGAGCCAATGCACAGCAGTGCAGTACACTTAAAAAGAAGATAGTATGTAACTAAACAGTCAGTCAGTAGAGACTTATGCAACGTTAATACATTCGAAAAGAAGAATAAGAAGAATTTATGGAGACTTTCTAAATGTGAAATGTAAACGTTGTTTTGTTTTTTTCCAACTATGACAAAGCATCTCCCGTTGAGTGTGCTGATGGTTAGGGGTTAGTCTGACATGCTTTAGCTAGCCTGTCAATCACAGTTGACCAAAGTGAATATTTACAACTGTTCCAGCCCATTTAGGTAACTACTGTACTATAAAACGGTCAATACAGAACACATGGAAGGATGATACCATTATTTAAATGAACATTTTTGTTTCTCTGCGAAAACGACAAATTAGCTACAGTATAGCTAGCTGTTATACTATAACCAACATGTACGTTGACCAGATTATCTAAATGAAAAACCAGGATGCTACAATTTTGCTGAAAACAAAACATACAATACATTTCACCAATGGGGGTGGGGGTCATTCGACCACAACCACTACTGCTAAATGCTATCTTGGTTGACAGTTCAACAACGCTAAACAAGTCAATGCACTCACCATTATCCAACCTTTTTTGCTCTGTCCCAACAGCTATTGGAAGCTGGCAGCGCCGTTTAGTTCGCGCCAGTTATGCCTTGTAACATTGGAAATATACCGCTAGAAAGCTCAGCTTGCATTGTCTAAGCAACCACAATGAACTACATTTCCGATGATTCTTAGTTGCAAAAGCAGGAAGTAGTTCTACTTCCGGTCAATGCCTGCTATCGATTAGATGTGGAGATGAATGAGAATGCAAATATTTAAGAGTTAAATTCCCTTTTACTGCCCGAAGCCATATTGGATAGGCTACAGCAACCCTTGTGAAGAATAAGCGGTTCAGGAAATGGATGGCTGAATTCCCTTCTCATGTTTTTTTTTTTGTATTAATCGCTATAACAACTGTGTTAAAAAGGACGGGACCTGCGTAATAACGGGACAAAACAATGAGGTTAGCGAAATCTGTCGGGATGCGGGACAAGGCTAAAAAATGTGACTGTCCCGGCCAAAACAGGACGTCTGGTAACCCTAACCCAAGCCCTATGAACTTCAGGCCTTAAAATTATCTATTTCACAGAAATGTATGAAAGTGTTTACCAAATTATCATGATTCTAACACCACATAACCACATTGCAAATACTGTACTTTTAGGGTTAATATTGTGATAAAGACAATCAACTATCATGTACAATTTGCACCCCTCTCCTGACAATACCAGTAAATATGTATGGGATGACTAAGATAATCATGTTAGTAAATTAACATATGAAGATTTGCAAATCCAGTGCATGATTTTAGTAAATTCGTTTTAGTTAAGAATAATTTAGATCTGATTTTTTTAGTTAGTTATTATTCATATTGACCTTATGTCTCTTATGTCTCTCTCTTATGTCTGTTGTTATCTTTGTTATTTCATCATCTATTATTGGTTTTTGAAGGGTGGATTTATTTCCTGATCGTATTGCGTTCACCGTTTCAGATGACCCCTTTGTTCCCTCAACAATGGCTTGTTTAACTTAACAGTAGCAACATATTACAGCAGAGGACCAAACATGGCTGCCATGTCATGCTTTGTAGAAAAAGAATGAGAGTGGGATGTGCTTCGCTTCACTTCCTTATTATGATGTGATTCAGTCCAAAGATTTTGACACAGAGCCCCAACAGAGACACAATCATTTTTAACACTTGCCCCTCTCTCCTATTATCTGACTGCAACAATAACCTAAGCTCCACATCTCTCCTCCCATTGCTGCGACACTGAAAACAGTCTATGGACTTTTGGAAGGGAGTGAGGCATATCATTGGAGCTCCGGCCATGCAAACAGCAAGAGGGCCCATTCAGAACGGGTTCTGATGGACGTGATGCCACTCCAAGAGGATATGGCTGACTTGCTGGTCCCTGACAACGGTCTGTGTTTGCCAGGTGGAGCATTGAGGGGCTGTGCCGTTCCTTTTTGTCACGGTCTGCTATGTTACCGTTTCCACACTGCTGGGCCATTGCTATAAAACACCAAGACTTGCTCTCTTGCACGCTCCACGCCTGAGCAAGTAACTTCAGGAAGGTAGCAGTGCAGAAAGGTCCATCCCTTTCCCCTCTATCTACACCATTTCTCACATTTAATTAATAAATCTGATTCTGTCGGCTTCTGTGGCTGGGAAGAGGAACAAATATTGCCACTTTTTTGCTGTGGATAATCGCTGATTGTTCTCAAGAAATCTCACAGCGAACTGCATAAAAGGAGACCTTCTTGACACATAAGACCGAGTCGCATGGACCCAAGTATTTGTGTGCACCAGGCTGACGTTTGGAGTTAATGAGTAGAGCAATTCATCTGTGTTACCACAGAATGTCCAAAAGAAGCGGAAATCTTTATTTGAGCTGTTGCTCTGGGAACCGGGCCTGACTGCATCCTTCCTCTCTATTACTTTGAACAATTTTGACAATGAGTCTGGAATCACCGCAAGACTTTGTTTCTAAGAAAAATATAGGAAATTCATGAATAAATCATCTTGTTGCAAAGTAACCAAAATAATAATTATTTGGGGTGTAGCAAAAAACGGTTTGAACCGGAAAATCTGTTTTTTATTTAAAAGACGTAAGTATCCATCATTCAACTTATGAAATATATTGCGATATGTATCACATCGTCTTTTAGTGGAGAGCTATATCTACGAAGGAAACAACACGTTGATAGTACTGGCAAGTTCGTTCAAATGTATGTATGGCAACAAAAATGCCATTACATCATATACTGTACTCTCCAACTACAATATACCATATAAAATCAAAATCCCACTGATTCCGACCGAAATCCAATCATTCCACTTTGACATTTTGAAATCAAGCCGTCCTTGTAAAATTCTTACCCCATGTATCAAAAACCGTAAGATAGATAGATAGATAGATAGATAGATAGATAGATAGATAGATAGATAGATATATATTATTCTGTTAGACCACAAACAAGCAATTGTTTCATTTTTCTTTAATGGGAGGGTACCAACAGTTTAGCCAAAGTGCCCGTAGAGTAAAAATATCCAAGACCTGCAAGATCTGTAGATGTGATACATCACATGAGCTTAATGAAGATTCAGGACCCTACATCCATTTCCTTTGATTAAGACATAGCCCTACTAATACTTTTTTTTCCATTTCATTCATTCTCTTCTGAATGTACACTGTAAGTACTGTACTGCCTAAAATGAGCAAGTCAGGAGAATAGCCCATCAGGAAAATTAACCCCTACTTACGTGGTGATACCATTCGAAAACCGCCTAATTACAGTACGTGATTATGTCATTAGGAACGGGATGAGGAGGGGTTGCACGCTTTTCAAAAGCTCCCTGTGAGCTTGTCTGTGAAATAAAAGACGCAAAAGACCTTAAAGGTAACTAATCCATTTAACTCCCATAGCTCCAGCTCAACATGCCTCAGTAGACAACACAGCAGTCCCACAGAACGGGCCGAGGAGGGAAAGAATGCTTGTGGATTGCTTTACAGCAGTCGCTCTTTGAAACATAAATGACAAATGTGCTATTCTTCTGAAGCATGAGGCAGGTTGGGGAAGTTCCAGTCCCTGCATCCCTTTTTCTGACTACTGTTAGAAGACACATTAGAAAACAGTAATAACAATACCTATCTTTTGTCTTACTAAAGAACAGGGCAGTGCCATATTGAGTTCCATTGGTGGTAAACAAACTACTCCAAGCGGGAGAAAAACAATTAAAGCAAATGGAACGAATTTCACTGACATTTGACTTTAAGGTTGATAGATTTCAATAACACTCATAATCAATATTTAATTCTGTAAATGCAACTTGTGGTTGTTTTGAAGCTTGGCTAATTGAGTAGAGCTAATTGATAACTGGTGCGACCCAGCTGCGACCTGTGAGGAAAACAGCGTTATGCATTTCATTATAAACTACAGCTATACATCACAAGCATTGACTTGCTTTATGATATACAGTGTCATAAAGCAGTGGTTGATAAATTTAATGGTGCTTGTTATTAATAGGGCTTTGATAGAGGAGGGGGCAGTGTGTGCAGTACCACAATCATGTCGGTATTAGAAGAAAAATCACAATTGTTTAACAACAAAAGTGAAGAAATTAACGACTTATATGAATAACATTTATTTGAACTGACTCACAATAAGAAGCATATAAATAATGCTGTATTAAATCAGTGTCCATGTTGATAGTACAGCAGGGCATTACTATGATATACAGTGAAGTCAAGTCTCCACCCAAGCCCCCGTTTTGTGCACCGTAATAACTCACCACGGCTGTCCTTGTCAAACCACCTAGCCCGAAGATAAATATGTCATTCTTTATGGCTCCCATCAGAGTACTCAACAGATTAATTTGAGAATAAAAACAGGATTCTTGTGCCTAGTAAATCCATCAGGTATGATGAACAGGCATTGAAAGCAAGTGCATAACTCCTCACATTTGACTTATCAGTCATTCCGAAAGGTTCCTCAATGTATGTTGCATACATTTTGGAGGGCAGAGACAATATTTTGTAGAGATCTATGTTACCCATGATGTACCGTAACTCATCTGGGAAAAGTTAGAACGCCACTCATGTGTAGCTCTTAGCCATGATTAACCACGCCAACCTCAGGCCTCAGGGTGTCTGCAGGTGCGTTTTGGAGCCAAGCTCCAACAGACTGGTCGAACAGTGTGGTGTAGGCTATTTGGCATCAACTACCGTTTGCTTTCTGCTCCATTGGGAGCGACTCCCTGACCTCATCCCTCACACGTCATCTAAATCAGAATTTGGCTCTCTGCTGCCAGGTCCGGATTGCAAATGAGAATATGTTATTAATAAGGATGTTCCAAACTATTATTTACCCTTTGAGTATTCACTGATATAGTATACAGATTTTTCTGGTACTTTTGATAGTTGAAATTTCATTAAACACAATGAAAACAAATTGTGAACAAAGACGTTTCTTTCTGACACAGATGATGATTTGCCGATGTGTCAGACGGCCGCACTATAGTGCCAACTACTGCCGGAGAGGAATTAGCTGAGGTCCGAATGTCTTTGCCTTAAGTATCGTATTATATTATATAGTATATTGGTATTAGCGTGTAGCACCCAATAATGTTATAATTTCTTGAAAATTAATAAATCAACTCTGTCAAATAACTCTAACACTGAGCTCCATTTAAATCAGTGTTTAAATACACTTTGGGGGTTCAAATCAACTCTGAAATATTTAACACCAACATTTTAACACTACAAATTTTACTGTGAATGTATACAAGAGTCTTAGATTCTCCAAAAAAAATGTTTATAACTCTGGACTGAAAATGAATATACAGTAATATTACATTAGCTGTCAAATTTTACATGATCAGTTTTTGGGGGGGAAACAAAACAAAAAAAGACCCACCTCATTATGTAATAAATCCCCAATAATGTAATAAGGTAATACATTATCTGTAAAATAAAATTAATAATAAAATAAAAAAGGTTATTACAATATCAGTCAGGATTTTTTTTTATTACATTATTGGTGAAATTATTACATTTTTGACTGAGTTATGTGCAAACTTTTTGGGCATTTTCAGGAAATTATTGCAATATAGTGTGTCACACGAATATCTAAATATAAAGCTGGTATCGACTCGATACCAGTACCTGGAATGGGAACTCGCACATCCCTAGTTATTTATTGCCTTATTATTTTAAAAAAGCATGCTAAATGAATACATAATTTGCATAATTGCACACATTTCAACAAACTACAAATGTCTGAATTTAGTGGATAAATAAAGTTGTCAAGTATATTTTCTTCAATTCACATGAATAACGTGAGAGATGTATATTTCTCTTTAAGCTTGTTTGACTTAAACAACACACTGATTCAAAACAAAAGTTAAACCACGAAGTGATCTTAAAGACCGTGAAATGTTGCTGGTCAGAGAAATTGCTCTTCCAAACTGCCGTATCCAAGCACTAGATGTTTCTCCATTTCTTTCTAACTTTCTCTTTAGCACATTTGGACTTGCCTGCTGTCAGTTCTAGTCCCATTTCAATCTCCACACCCACTCTCCCAATCTAATACTCTTGAAAACTACTCCACTTGCAGCTCATTGGTTCCCCAAAACTCTCTCACGCATTTACCAGGCACCCTTAGTGACTGCTGGGCTGTAAAATGGCCATAGTGGAGAGAATGAGGAAAAGGGGGTGTTGGGGGGGAGAAAGAGTCTGAGAGAGAGGAGTTAGATTCTTGACAGCAGGGACTCCCATTATCTCTGTAATCTGGTGATAATTAGAATTAGTGCTCGGGCACCCCCAAGGCGAGACTTTCAATGCCTCACAATGTCTCCATAGGACCTGGAGCTACTCTCGCTGCAAACACACACATGCACGCTCACACACATACACATCATTGACCTCCTCCTTGTTTCTACACCTCAAACGCAGGCCCTCAAACCCTCTTCTCTCAATTTCAACTATTAAGGCGTTTTCAAAACCACACACACGCGCACCTCATTGACTCTCAACCCACAAATACACACACACACTTAGCCACAGCCTCGGCCCATCCACATATATAGGCAACTCTCAGCATTACCGCAACCCCCACTTCACCCGCTCTTCCTTGCCCCTGGGTGGTGCACAGCTGAAGGTAACAGTGGGTCACTGGTGTTGCTCTTGAGGAGCTGAGGCTTCACTGCCCATTAATCTGCTACTAATTGCAATGCTCAATAGAGTCCTAAAAGAGATGTTAGCCTAATTATACTATCAGCCAGTGAGCTCACTATTAAAGGGATTGATATGTGTACAGGGAGCAATGAAAACTTAAGGCTGACAGAGCAAGGCAATACCAGGGTTCAGGTTTCATCCAATTTTTGCTTTAGCTGAGATTTAGGCGAAAGGCGTCAATGACCCTTTTAAAACCCAAATATTGTCAATATTCTGGTTTTGAAAGGCCATGTAATCACGTGCAAAAAACTGAATATGCTTTTATTTGGGTCATTTAAAAAAGCCTGAATAAGATCCCTGGGGTACACCTTTCTAACCGGAATATTTGGTCATATAAATGTGATCAGAGGGCCTCCTTCTGAATGGAACTCTGGTTTGTTTTTCTTTGAATGCGCTACTCTCAAGTAGGGTGGGGGTGGGTGGTTGGTTGGGGGCAACAACAGTGTGCATTCACAATACACACCATTCAGACATGTCAAGGAAGGTGAAACATACTCAAAACATAGCAGTTTAGATTTTAGGAACGCAACTTTAAGCCATTAATACTTTGTTATTTTACACATGGACCATGTATAAAATAAGAATGTTTCTACCTCATATTGCACTTAAAGTTATGTTCCTAAATCCAAAAAGGCTAATTTCGAAATTTTGAAAAAAGAATAATAATAATAATAATAATGGGAGAAAGTGTTTTACAAAATAAATGAAGATAAAGTATTATTTATCTCTCTTTTTTTTTGCTGGTCTGAAAAACAATCTGATCCGTGTCTTAAATCCATAATCCGAACCGTGACTTTTGTGATCCGTTGCACCACTAATATATTCACATATATGTATGTATATAAGTCCGTGTGTGTGCCGTACGACCCACCAGGAATACACAAGCAGAGGTAAACAAAAATGTCGGAACACTATGGCACAGCACAGAAGCACACTTTTGGAGGGAAGAAACCAGCTACTTTATTAGTATGGGGAGTGAAACCAAAGCCTGCTCACCTATTTCTTATTAATCACATAAAATACCATATTTCACGCAAAGAAAACGCCAAAGACAGTCAAACAAAATTGTCCATCAAGCAAATTCTTCATCAATGTGGCTACGGTCTTTAACAAGTGTAAGAAATGTTGTTTTTAGTGTCAGTCATAACCACTGTGACCCCCGTTGCCTTGACACAAAAGTTCCCGTACCCCCCAGCCCAGCGTGCAGCTCATTCACTGAGCTTCAGTGCACATTCCAACCATTCACTTCCCCCGGAGACTCTCGATTCTCCCATTCCACTTACTCTCCAGCACTTCCAGAACTGCCACTGTGTGTCGCTTGTGCGGTGGATAAAAAAAATATAGGAACAACAAATGATGATTTGTTAAATTGCATAGTTTAATAAATTCATATATGGTCTTTTTTTATTTTTTTTTTATGAAATCCTAATTCATGTATTTTCTTCACTTGTTTAAGAAAAATAGCTGTGGGACAAAAAGTCATTTCATTTAGCCGAGACTTAAAAAATCAACTGGAAACTAAAAATCAAAAGGAACACTTTATTTTAAAACGATTCATGCACTGTCAAACAAAGGTGAATGACTAAAGTTGATCAATCAGACTTTTCTCAGTAATCTAGCAAAATAAGAAAAAAAAAACAGCCTTGTGTTGTGTGCAACTCAAAATCAAATGCAATCAATACAAACAAAATTTTTAAAGCGGACCATTAAAGTGTTTTTCAATGTCCATCAGACAATCAATGTACTATGTTTGAAGAATCAAGTGCTGACCTAAACTGGAGTACGTTCAAGGGAAGAGCAGCTTACCATTGATTTACTTCTTGATGAACATGATGGCAAGTAATTTTTCCATGGGGCTTGCTTCTAATGGACACTCAAAATGACCAAATGACATTTATTTAAACGATGCTGATGCATTAACCTCAGTGACACACGGATGAGGCGATAACCTCACATGCACCATCTGCCAAGCCAAATTTCAAAATATTGACTAAACATCTCTCAGAGAGATCTAACAATGAAATAAAATCTGTTTAATTTCCATGTACATACCTGTTGCTCTAATAATTGGATGTTACCTTGCAAATTTTCTTTTAATTTTGCAATATGTCACATTGTTTTAACTTCCAACTGTGTACATCTATCCTTTTAGCAACACTTATTTCTGCTCTTTTGCAGTTTCTACAGCACTGCTGTTGGGAGATCAATAGGAATAGAGTCACCTTGGTTTGTAACCTCTCATTGGTGGGGTTATATGTGTGTGTGTGTGTGTGTGTGTGTGTGTGTGTGTGTGTGTGTGTGTAGAGCGTGCATGTGTCACAGAGAGCGCGTGCGCGTGTGTGTGTGGGTGTGTGTGTGTGTGTATGCGTGCGTGCATGTGCGTGCGTGTTTCTGTGTGAGTGCAGGCATGTTCAGAAGAGAGTGTACTAGGTGTGAAGAAAGCCATGGGGATCAACATTAGCTAGAGAGCCCCCTTTGCTCTTCTTTAACTTGATCAAAGGCAAACGTAGTTGAAGCTTATTAAGCACGTCCCTTTCAAATGTGCCGGATAAACACGCTTTGTACGGCGAGAGAGCACACATTTAAAAGCTGAGGCCACCCAAACACAAGCGCATACATTTTGAATATATATATATTTTTTTTTAGGGGTGTCAGGTGAATCGAACCGTAATTAATCGCATGAATTAACGAGGTAAGAGTAATCACAAATTTTATATCTGTTCTAAATGTATAATAAAATGTACAATAAGTTTTTTCTAAGTTTTCATACTCTTTTTACCATAACAGTGGGAAAAAAATGTTAAACTAATCGAAATATGGCTGCATCTTTTAGTCATTGATACAGTAATTTCATAATAATTCAAAAAAATTTAAATTAAAAAGATGTACTGCACTGTAAATATGTGTGATATTGATTTGTGTTTAGGTTATTTTTCCGCCACTAGATGGCACAATTGCATTTTTAAGACATTGGTGACAGCTCAATGTATATCTCATCTTTAACATGAAGTAACTTGTGAAATTCTGCATATTTTTAAAATTGTGAAATACAACTTGACCCCAGTCTCCACAAATATATGCATTATGTATATATATATATATATATATATATATATATATATATATATATATATCACACAAACACATTTACTTATAGGCTGCACTAAAAGGAGACACTTAAATTTCGTTGTACATCTGTTTGTATAATGACAATAAAAGCTATCCATCTATCCATATATTTCCTTACTTGCATTGTTTATTATCCAAAAATAATAAGAAGAATAATAATATTAATAATACAAAAACCAAAATATTTGAACGCCTCTATCTAAACGGATTTAATCCAGTTTGTATGAAAAGTCCTGCATTCTGTTTCCCCAAGAGTGTAAGAGTACACAACGGAAATAAATACATGTATCATGACTCAAAAGGTGCATTATGAATGGGTGAGAGGACATTATTTGGAAAGCCGTACAGCGAGTGACAAGGTTAAAAGAGTTCTCCTCGCGCCACTTAAAGCTACTGTCTAATGGCTGGTTTTCTCCATGCGCCGCTCAGTCCTCCAGAGGGACGAATTGGAATAAACATATATAATCAGATAATTGGGCATTCACCGCAAATCTCAGTGCACACACACTTGCACACGAGTGCGCAGAGATTCAGCTGCATGCCTGAGGCTGGAAAAGCCAATGAGTGTGTTTTATAGCAGATGTTTAAATAAGACAGTGACTTTGCGGCCTTGAGTGTACTTCTGACTACGAGTAGATTTAATGTTTAATCCTGGCATTCGTTCAAAAGTATGCAACAAAATTATACAACAATGTATAACGTAAAATTCGCTAAAGACATGTACTCTATGCTAGAGTATAGAGAAATATAAAATGTGTGTAACAAGAGGCCTTACCGAGCCTGTCAAATCAATTAGCAGCCATCATTAATGTGGTCCCCAAAGTGGCTGTGACCCTTATAATCCAGCTTCATACTTGTATCAAATCAGCAGTGTATACCTGCCAGATAAATTTTCATAACCTGTCCCATTTCTTATTCAGGAAATCTGTCAAAGTTACCAGCCGTACCCCTTCTCTTCACAATGAAAACAATCAGCCGGGACGGATTTGCTTTTGACAGTTATGACAGAGCAAAGGCAGCCTTGTTTAGTTTCAGGGTGGAATGACTGCACCCCCTAAAGGTTTTATCTGGAATTTCACACCAGCTTCCCAGCACCAAAATCCCGTCCGTCCACCCCGCCTCCACTACTGAGCCAGCAGACAGTCCCACAGGCAGCAAGTGTGTATGGGGGAAAGACAGAGGAGTGTTCTTGCCACCGACATCATCCCTCCTTCTCTTCACCAGCCTGCTCTTGTTGGGTGATGTGCTTATGATCCATTTTCTCACAGATATGAGAAAGTTGCTCACTCAGAGGAAGAAAGTAGTCAATCAATTCTACTGAAATAGACCTGCTCCATTAGTCGGCTGTAACAGGAGCTGTGCCCTTGCTTAGGGGACTTTGGCTCGGGCGGGCGGATTCAGTCCCATAGCCTGCCTCTATCTCTATCGCTTTCTCTCTCTTCCCCCTTCTCAGCTCAGCTACTTTCTCCTGGACTTTAAAATCAAACCTGGTTGTAATGTGTTTACATTTATTAAGGCATATATTCACTCTCAATGAAATTACAACTTCCACCATGACATACTGTGGCATTTGAAATTCTATTTAAATGTGTATTTAATGTCTTTAAAAGTTTGCAAAGGTTGTCTGACCTTGTTGCCTTGGTCTCTAAAGACCTATAATTGTATTAAAAGTACTCGCCACTGTCGACCCTTACACCCCCAGGCTTTGTGTCAACGAAAGCTGATACCTCAAAGCTTCTTTGTTTATCAGGTAAAATCATTTGGGAGTGGACCCTAGGTTTTGCACCTGGTGTGCATGCCTCTCTCAACTGGAGATTATTACAAGGAACATCTGCTCAGAGGTAATCAGCAACGTCAGTTGGCAGAGAACGATTGGTAGTGCAGATCGTCTTCACTTAAGCGCACTTCCCTCCACTCAGTAAAGTGGTCAGGACAAGTGGTTTTATGCTGAAGAGTTCCCCAAAAGACACTGAAGTCTTACATAATGAGTAGTTTTGACGGGTCTTCGCCGAGAAACTTTTATATTTATTCAGTGAATTATATAACAAGTTGCTATTCCTACATGCTTTTACCCCAAATGTAAATAATACGAAAAATAATCAACGGACATTAAAAATGTGCCAGGAACAAGAATGCTGGATCCGAATCAGTTGGAAACTTTATGGTCTGGATCAGGTCGTGTGGACAAAAAACATCCAGGCGGAAGGTATCAAACAAATAACATCACTAGAAAGGAGAGCAAAATTGGCAAAGCTGTCCAAAAAATGTTGTGTTCCGGACTGTAATATAATTCAAATTTGTTTATGTTGCTTGCTTATCAAAGGAAATGGATGGAGGGTGTTGAAACTACATTAATCTCATGTTATGTAAACACACAATCAGAGGTGGGCACGTCAATTATTTTGTAGCGTCCGTCATTTGGCAGTCGACAACAGTTGGGACACCCTTCCGTCATCATCAATCCAGCAATTTTTCGAGCCGAGCTTTGTGATCAATTGATCATTCCTCTGCGAAATAGGTGTCGGTCAATGTTTCCGTCATTCGAAGTGGGCATACATCAATGCTTCGTCATTCGCCAGCAAAATGCGCATTCCGTCATTGATGGATTGACGGACGAAAACCCACTTCTGGCAATGCTTATCTGTCACTTTTTCAAAGTTTTCTGCCATTCGTTAATGGTCAACAAAATGGGCATCAGTCATTGACGGACCTTCTGTCAATATTGAGGGAATGCCCACGTCGGCACACGATCACATCTACAGATCTTGGATACTTCCACTCTTTGGGTACATAAACATTTAAGCCCCATATCAGTCCTGACATGTTTATCAAAATCGCCTAAAAAAGGTTCACCCAAAATACGTTTAAAGCTGTTTTTGAACAATTTGGAGTATCAGCATAGTTTTGGTCTTTTTTAAACAGACACTTATGGTGTGGACGTCCCACCAGTGACAACAATTCTAAGTAATATCTTAAAAAAAGAAAAAAAATGCTGATATACGAGCTTCAAATTTACTTTGGGTGAACCTTTTTTAGGCGTTTTTGGCAAATTTTTCCTAATAAGGGGGTAAGTGCTACTAGCACTGAGTAATGGAAGTTTGAATACAAAAAACAAGACAAATTTTATGTTCGTCTAATTATTTTTCGCAAAATCTGCATTGAAAATCAATGTAGAATGGTGGGCAGGACTTGAAAACACTACAGGACATTGGAGGCCTTATGGGTAGGGGGTTTGTGTTCCAAAAAGGAGTTACTCTGGCAACCAGCACATTGATGTTTTGAGGATTTCATTGGCTTTTCAATATGTCCATCACCAAGAAGCTTCATTATGACTGGCTCAAGCGACGATGAGGTTTGGAAGGAGGACCTTTTGACGCACAAAGTCGGCCATTGGGTTGCATGGATCTTAAAACAGATAAAAGTATCAAAATTCATTTCCATGGTTCTATTGGACCAAGCAAGGTGTCATTCAGAAGCCAAGCCGCAAGTGTTTGTTCGCCAGTGTTGCGAGGCTAATCCGTGAAGGCAATGTGGAGCTAAGTCATCATGGCTTGATGTTGTGCGTATTTCGCAACTTGGGCGCACCTTGCAGCAGCCGATAACGTAGCTTTATGGATTAAAGGATCATTGTGGATAAACAATTTTACCTGAATGCGTTTACTGGACCCTTATCGATGTTTGAGGACCAGTTTGGATGGAGTTGAACATGCTGGAATTGAAGGAGACCCGGAAAGGTGAGTTGCACCTGTTTTTTCTGCATCTACGATTTTCTGACTTAAATTCTCACTGAACCTGCAGATATGATTGTATATTAAAATGTTGGGTATCATTCAAATCTCCAAAAGCTCAGCTTTCAAACGATGTACAACATGTCCGGGCAAGTACCCAGCTGGTGACGTGCATCGCCCGGCTTTGTTTTTTTGTTTTTGTTTTCACGATAGCTCATGGTTAACTAAATTGGTATTCTTCCATCAAAGTAAAAGAAAACATAATTGCTTGTTTGTGGTCTAATAGAACAACAATATAAACATATAAACAATTATATATGTTATGTTGCCCCATCCGACACTCCCCACCCACATGTGCACATCTTTGAGTTTTGTTGCCTTTTATTATTATGTTGCTATAAGCCAATGTGTGTGTTTTTTTTTCCAGGACCAACGCTGTGCTCCCCCATAGGACCATAATGTGGGACTTGCCTCCCCCCCTCCTTTCAATCCAGACACTGCATCGCGACTCATCAGCCTACCCGTTCCTGTCTCCCTCGGTTACTTGTAATTGTCTTTTCATGTTTCTTGGACAGGTTGAAAATGTAAAACGAATTTCATTGTACGATGAAATCTCACAACAGATGTAGAATGCTATTGACAGTTGCAAAATTAAGTTGGACCACAATAGAGTTAATTTTCAGCACAATTTCATGGACTAGTATTAGAGTTTGGATTTTTGTTTTGTTTTTGCCAGTTTGAAGTAATACTGTAATTTCCACTTGTTTATCTTTATTTAACGGAAGGGTCCCAACAATTAAGCCTACCTGTCCACATACCACAAAACCCTCACATCCTCATTTCTTTTCCCCACCTCTGCCTCGTCTGTCCTAACCCAAGCTCAGCTGGGCATCACAGAAATTGTAGCCATGTGTTACGCTGTGTCAGGTGCTATTAGAGGCTGTTAGGTGGCAGCCTCCATCACTCTCCGCCTCTTCGTGTCCACTCCAGGGGTGAGCTGGTGCAATTGCCTTACACACATACACACACCGCAGTGCTGTGACAGGGAGGCCTGATTGGCAGTGACACCACCATGTTGTGGAAAGACGGTACAGGAGGAGGGAAAGCTGGAGAAAGGGGGGGACCCAGGTGGTAGTGCAGACGCTCCACGGGGTGTTATTCCCTCAAAAGATGAGCGGGGGAAGCGTGTGTATGTGTGTGTCCCAGGTGTTCGCATGGCCCTATCCCCAGGTGTCTGCTTGGGACATATTACATATGCTGTACAGTGACAGTGGCCGTGGATGGTTGAGCGTGGATTGATTGTGTCAGGGAAAAGGGGCAGCAAAACATAGTGAGAAAGTAAAGGAAGCTCTTGGAAATCCCTCAACATTCCGAGGATGACGTAATTCTATGACTGGATAGTGTAGCTTGCGTGTAGTGTTTCAAGCTCATTTGGTTGTAATGTATAAATACATTTTAAGTATTAATGTGCATTGACGGATGAGTGTCTTCATTATTACCATGTGGGAAACATCCATCCATTTTCTTAACCGCTTTTCCTCACAAGGGTCGCGGGGGGCGCTGGAGCCTATCCCAGATGGCTTCGGGCAGTAGACGGGGTACACCCTGAACTGGTTGCCAGCCAATCGCAGCGCACACAGAGACGAACAACCATACTCACAATCACACCTATGGACAATTTGGAGTGTTCAATTCACCTGCCATGCATGTCTTTGGAATGTGGGAGGAAACCGGAGTACCCGGAGAAAACCATGTGCAAAACATTTGATCTTAAATGTATAACTGTTTAAGGATTTTTTTTCTTAATATCTCACACTACTGTAATATGATCTACAGTTGAATATGCAACACCATAATAAATAAATAAATAAACTACTCATCCCTTCCCTGTGATTAAGGGAAGTGAAAGGTTCAAGAGAGCAGTGAGAATTTTGACCCCCTGTGGGCCTGCCCTTGTCTTGCCTGTTCCAGTGTGTTGGAAAGTGATGGTTAACCCTTAGTCAAGATGTCTCCTGTTGGTTTCAGCCGTTTGCTTTTCTTACTACCTCCATATGCTCTGTCTCCACCTTGAACTTCCTCCAGAATGCATTAGAAAAAAAAAATCTTGTGAATTATGTCTTGCCATTTGATTTGGAGTGTATAGTTGGTGTATAGCTACTTACATTTGATAACACTTGAAATTCGATTTTTAATTAAAATAAAAATTCAATAAACTATCATTAAAACTGTATGCATTACTTTTCAAAAATGTTCCGAAGGGAAATGGATGTAAACCAAATTAGAACTGGAGTTTGTATTTGAAGATTAAAATACTTTAACTATTTGATTAGGAGGTTAGCTCAGTGCTAACTGAATGCAAACTGATTAAGTCAAACATTTTGTTTCCAATAATATGTTCTATGGACCCCTACTAGTCTAAAAAAAACTGCATTCTGATTAAAATTGTGTTTGTGGCATATGAATTAAGCAGCCAAGTCCCCCCATTTTTATCCATCTCAGGGAGCGAACATTTAGCCACTTGCTGTTTGCTGAAAACAACATCACAGTGCCTAAGGTCTGAGGTAAGTACAAATCGGCTCACCTGTTTTCTAGGTTTGGTCATTTGACATTCGCTTAGCCATTAGGCATTGTGATGCCATTTTCATTCAACAGCAAGTGGCAAAATGGCCGCCTCCCGGGATGAATAAAAATGGGTAGATTGCTAGTGTGGCTGCATAGAACATATTGTAAAGATTTTTTATTTTTTTTTACTTGACTTCCCCTTTAAAATAGGGAACAATATTTTCCCATGAACTGAGGAAAAGACAATCACAAATATACAGTTGGTGTGTGTTTTACAGGTTGCCAACAAATAGAGTCCATCACACAATAATACCTATAGAAGTAATTGTCTTTCTACGGGCTATTGGGCCCCGAGGTCCTTTTGCTCAGTGAAAGGCTTGCTCATAAAATCCTGATTCTAAAATTTGATATTGCGGAGGGACCACTATTGTTGCTCGTACAAATGGCTGACTGTCATTGTGTTAGCGGTGAGGCTAAATCTTGTGTTCTTAACATTGTGCCACCTAATTATGTTAGTCTTTTAAAAATACAACATGTTCTGACAACACTCAGAGGGAAAGGATTCATCTTTCAGTGGTGAAAAGTGAATAATCTCAAATTGGGACATGCACTACTACATTGACAACGGTTTAGGATAAGAATTTTTTATTTTATTTTTTTTACAATTTTTTTTCTGCTCCCACTACCTAATAAACCAGCTATAGCTACTTATTTAATCTTCATCTGACATGATTAAAAACCAAAAGGTGCTTCAGGGTGTCAGGCACTTTTCTGTTCGCTAAAAGGTCCCAACCACCCAGGAGGAACTCCAACAAACAATAAAGACAATTTTACAGTAATGCACAGTGTAATTTTTGGAATCAGACAGTGTGGTTTGTCATTTCTTATTTGATTAAGTCCTGCTAAACAACATTATGGCCTTTGCTTATGTTTCTTCGTTGCCTTTGGCTATCTGCCAAATGCAGTCAACAAATCAGGGCTTATTTCATTGATGTATTTTCAGAGGCAATTGCATCAGACAAGGGAATATCATATTTATCCAGGTATAAGTGAAACACTCCATCAAATATGCATTATATTATGTTTAGTACAGTTCATGATTTTGTTCCACTCGTCTATGTAGTGTTTTTCCTTCACTTCAAACCATGTTACTACTTAAGAAGCCATGTCCACTGAGCAGGCCACAAAATAATTAAGCATATTCTGTCTTAATTTATTTACAGTTCAGATGGTCCTTTCACCTAGTGAGATGCTTGATGTGTGTTTATGATGTTCGTCCTCTTTGAAAGGGACAGACCTTATTAGTGTTTGTTTGTCCCTTGCCTTGAAAATCCCAACAAATGACAAGGGAGTTCCTTTTCTAACATTTGAACTGAACATGAAAGAACTCTGTGGTAATTAGGATGTAGCGAGTAATGATCATCAGAATTGTGGCTCCTTGTGGCTTTAATCAAATTGCGTACAAAAACTTGCCTGTACGTCTACATCACATAAAAAGGGTGGATTTGTACGTGTTTGTTTATTTATTTATTTATTTTCATTTGTGGTCACAACTTCAAACAAGGCAAGGTTTTGCTAAATGTAAGTTCTATATTCTAAAGAAAGTGTTGTACACGGTGTTTTCATGATTACAATGTTATAAGTGACATGGTCTGAGGCGATGATGATGTCAAATATTTTCTAAAATAGCTTTATCCAGTAAATAATTGTACCAAACAATTGGGCCCAGTAGTAGACCCTAAATGAGTGGTTATTGATCCTCCTGAAGGTACTTAATCTCACCAGTTTATTTTATGCATTCACTAAACCCTTCTTTATTGAAAAATAAATAAATAAAATAAAACACACACAAAAAAACACGCTTCTTTTCAAATTCAAAACATAGATATAGGGTTTACTGGTGAATAAAATAAACAGGCAGAGTACCCTTTTCATCAAATCTGGCTTTGGATTCAGAAGATGTTGTGTTTTTGTGTTCCCCATCACCATGCAGCTTCAGGAAGTGTTTCTTTAAGTTTTGCTAGATAACTAGTTGTGCTGCACTAGAATTGCTCAACTTGGCATTGCAAATCAGTTAGGACGCTGACTCCCATCACTCAACTCTATATTTATAGAACACTTTCAAACAACCACCACTGTTTTCTTAAGATGGAAACCAGAGCTAGCAGATAAATTGAAACCAGCAGAGACCCCAGAATTGAACCCGGTGGAACACCATACGTTCCGTTATACATGTGGATTTATATTGCACATATTCGTCCGACCACTTTCTTTTTTTCTCGACATAGTTTGAAGGGATTACAATAATAACGAAATAATCACACAACGTACCATCACAACAGTCACAAGTCCACTACTGAGCACACCAAATTCTCTGCAACACAGTATGATCACCCGCAGCCAACGATGGCCAAGCTGGCTGTATCATCACGAATCATATAAACCGTGTGTGTCTTTACCTCCGCCAAAACCTTGAGACTTTCAGGAGCGGTTCGATCGAACCTAGGTTAAGAACCACTGCCCGATATCAAACATCATCAATAATCACAATCAGAAAGGAAAAACAAAATGCACGTAAAGAGGATTCAACTTATTATACACAGGGCAGCCACAACGTTATGATCACTTGTACTTTGTAATGGTATCCATTTCAAGAGGTGAATACTGCTCTGGCAGTGTCAATCAAAGCACAGCTTATTACCAGAGTATTTGATCATATTGGAGATCATTATATTGTGCAATTAGTCATACTACTGAGGTGGTCTAAGTAGACAAAACCAATAAGCAGTAAAAGGTTTTTCACTAATCTTTTGTAATTATCTCAGGCATCAAGCCGATCAATCTTTCATAACATAACATCACTCCGCATGTAGGTCTCAGCAACAATCAAATTCCACTAATGTTGTTAGGCTTTCATGCCTATAGGTTCTCTATCGCCTCAATGGATACTTCCAATTCTGTTCCGAGAGGTTTTTATCATAGCCCAGCCGATTAGACTGACAAACTATCCAATATGTGTCTTGTTTAAACTAATCTCAGAGGTCATTCACTTTCACAGATCCAAAATAGACTTACTGTTGAGTGGCATCCGACTGCAGTGGTTCATTTGATTTAAAGTCTAGGAGAAATCTGTTTCCATGAGATTGTTGAGAGTAGGTAGGGTTTTAACACTGATTCTGCACATTTATGAACTACAGAGCTTCCCCCCAGCCTGGATTTAGTGGAGGTGAAAGGTTCCAAATCCCTCTTTAGATGGGTTGATCTTCTGAGGCCTATTATGCCTCTTCACTGTGACAGACTAGTTGCTGAGAGGCAGTTGGGGCACAGTAGAGAGGAATTAAAATAAGAAAACCAAATTCAACTTGAGCATTTGTTTAACTTGTTCTATCTTGCACCCAAGTATGATGGGGATTCAGTGGGATATTCTCTTCTAGGGTAATGTTTCCCCGTCACCCATCTACTGTTGTGAAATTGAGAAATGCCAGTGCCACCTCAGAGCTAAGATCAAACCAAAAAAAAAAAAAGTAAAAAAAAAGAGGGAGCAATGATGTTGACATGTCAAATCGGTAAAATTACCGAATGAACAATACTGAGCGCTCCAGAAAAAAAAAAAAAAAGATCAAACCAAATAACCTCAGAACTGTAAGACAGACATACTAACCACTCAACGACCGTATTGCCTCACGGAAGGGCATATTAATGTGAATTAGTGACCTTTTCAGCAATCTGGTTAACTGTCTTATACAGTTTATAAAAGATGATGTCAATACAGCCCAGTCCACTGCTCTCGAAGGACAACGACTGTATCTATTAGCAGCAAGGTAACAGAGCTAAGGGCAACAGCTACGTCCCTATAGAGAAAGCTGAAATTGACTACTAGAAAACCAGGGATAGGACTCATCACCTCGAGCAGTTGATCAGAACACAAATAACAAATAATTGACTGGATGATGGACGACAAGATTAGATTCATGGGTCTAAACAAGGTCAAACATCTCACTCTCACCTGCTAACCACAACAATGCTTCAAACTACCGAATCAAAAATAATGGTTATGTGCATGATAATTCTTCCACCACAACCTTGGGGAGGTTGTTAAGGACTTGTGTGATATCCAATAGCTGTTCAGTTTAGCAGATGAGCCTATGGGGTCAGAAAACAAGGTCAAGAGAAACAATCAGTCTGATCCCTTCGCTGCTGCCAGGAGTGCATGAAAAAAGGCGTTTACATTTAAAGTATAGAATACTTTGATTATGCGTTTGTCCTCTTTTAACTGCATGGTTGCAGTTGCAGATTGTTAGAAGTGTTCAGTAAATGTAAGCACAATGATAGATCTCTTGAAAGTGGACATTCAAATACAAATCAGATATACACTGTAACTGTACACAGCTTGGCCTGTTTTTGCACAAATGATGACTATTTTACAGTTTGTACTATATGTGCAGGCATCAGGACACCTTTAGTCATTTCCCACTTGATTGTCAACTTGACAAGTCCATAGTTCAAAGTCCCATATTTAGGACCGAGCTCTCTAATGAAGTATTTCCATGTTCTACCATGCTTATGCAGTTTCTCATTAAGAATGAAGGTGCTATTTCAGATGTTTCAAACATAATATCAGTATAAAGAAACAACAAGTTTGAGGTTTAAATAATTTTAAGTGGGCTTCAGTTTGTGTGTCTAATATTTAACGGAATGCCCATATCCATTAACGCAACACTAAGGAACTTTCAGTTTCAGTTTGGACAAAAGGCATTCTGTTATGGCTGAAGGAATACCACGTTTCCCATAAGGACAAGCGCATTGTGTCATTTTTTAGCTCACGCCAGCGAGTGAAATCCGGACCAATGTTGATCCTTAACTGTGCTTTTATCAGGGTAGCTTCCCTTTTTTTTTTTTGTCTCCTCAGACAAAACTTTTCAGCTGTTTTGCAGCTTTGTGCGTCGACATTCAAATTGACTTCCGTCTTTGTAACGGATGGGGAAAGGGGGAAGTGACGTATGCCATAAAACAGTCAGCACATTTAAAGGTTTTTTTTGTGTGGCAGTGTTCCTACCATCCTTCTCAAAGTTGCTTAGTGCCAGTAAAAATGATACAGACCCCCTCAGGCCTTGGCAAAGTTACCATTCCAGACCAAATATACCAACTTATAAAAATATCTTATTAAGGTTGAAAAGTTCCTTAATGCTACTATAAGTACTGATTTTTTCAAAGCTTGCCATTAATCATCAACAAAATGGGTGTCCGACATTGACGGATTGACGCACCATCCATCAATATCGACAAAATGCACACCCCTGGTTATATATTTGGCTGCATATTAGTGACATGAGAGAGTCAAAAATATTAGAAGCAACTTTAACAACAGTATGATGCAGTACTTTTAGTTTGACGCCACTGCAAACTACAACCACAAAAAACATTGTTACAGTAAATAAACTTTCTGATGGTGTAAAGTTTAAAAGATCGCAATGTTCTGTAATGGGAGATTACCAGATGCAGCTCTTATATTGGACAATCATGGATAACGTGTTTAATACACACGGACGTCTATATGATGAACTTACAATGCTGCCTTCTTGCCACAATGAGAAGTGACGCCACCGGAGGCCATCTTGCATAGCCACTTGCTAAGTGCGGCTTACTTGAATACATTGATTTCTCAGCGGCATTTTCACATTATTTATTGTCTCCACGGGGAAAATGCCACAGTGTGTGGCATGCGGTTGTACCAGTAAGTTTGGGAGAAGCGCTACATGCAAATTTCATTGGTAAGAATGTGATTACAAATTTTCTTTTATAAGGTATACTTTACATTTTATAATATACATAAGCCAATATACTTAACATGTACAGGAAACTACATCATAATGATTACTTGGTGTACAATTATATAAATGGGAATGTTAACCTATAATACGATTCTTAACCACAAATATAAAACAGTATTAGCTGGATTAGCTATGCGGTCGAGAATTCCATGTATCTTAAAAAAAAAAAAATTGTCTACTGCCTGAGCAAGCAAAACATATGCACGGCATCTACAATTGTAATTGGGGTAGAACAATCTCTATGGTTACCAGTGTTGTGTTTATGAGTGACCAGTGAGGATTTCACTCCAGACAGGTCATTAGTTAAGTAGCCACAGCACACACTTTGCATTTTGAGAATAATTTATCCAAGGACCAAATTAATCAATTAATCTTTGAAACAACATATGTTACTATATTTGGACAAGCTGCAAAACCCAACTCCATTAATAATATGAGTATGTGAGGACTCATTACCATATGAATTCTAAAACCAGATCCATTGAAATGACAAAAAAAAAAGGAACTAAATGCAAATGCACAGGCGTCATTAAACAGAGTGCTTGAAATAGATTGCCACAAGGTAATCACAAGCCAACCACAAATATTTCTACTTGACTTGAGCGATCCATTCGTTCATTATGTCCAATGCTTTAAACTTGAGCATATATTATGTCTAAGTCTTGATTTAGTTGTTTATCTAGAGAAGTAAAGAGTACCAGCTTCTTCTGACAAATTACATTTTAACTCCTTTGTGAAGATCCGAAATTGCTCGCCTTAATTGTGCTTTAAGGCTGAAGCACCAGTTATTCATCAAGTGGTGTCAAGGGAGCTATGCCCTGCCCGCATTAAAAACAATACATTACAAAATCATATTCATATTTACACAAAGTAGGTCTGCATTGTAATTGGTATGTTATTAGGCTGAGGGCTTTTAGTCAGAATCAAAGTAATTCAATTAAAAAGTGAAATATAGATCTGTCTGATAAACAAACAAGCCAAACGCAATATGATAGAAATTCAGGGGGCGGTCTGGTTAGGAAGCTCATTATTTTTGACCTTCTTTAAATAGAATAGCTGCTTCAGGAGCGTTGTACTGTACTGGATGGTACCGTACAAGCCAGCGTCTATGGAATCAGCCCATCGATCCACTTATCCTTCCATAGTGTTGGCTGTTTCATTGTGGTGCCTGACACCAATGGTGACGTTGCGTCACAATTGCGAAAATATACAATATATTCTTCTGTTATTCATCCTTAGATCACTTTTTGTTATAAATAATGATATAAAGGTGATAACTTTCCATCTGTCTTTTCAAGTGTTCAGTGAGAGGGAGATACTAACTCCTTTACTTATCTTGAGGAGCATTAGTCACGATAAGACTTCTCTGTTATAAAAAGGCGAAAACATCTATCCAGAGTTAACTAAGAAATAAAGACTGAAGACATTACTGACGAAAATCTGCTGGAATGGGATAGTAAGCTGTTCATATTGCTTTTCTACAAACACACTGTTCAAAATGTAATCGTTTCCTTGCTTAGTCATTATTTAAACAAAGATGTATCATTTTATTTATTTCCAAGACTCATATATTATACAAAGTTAACAAAGCAGGTACTGTTCTTTGTCAAGGCCTGCCAGCAAAACCTTCATTTATTTTTGAGTTAGCAGACACTTGTTTATTTTTCAACTTTGGCTAAGTGACCAAACTATCTTATAAAATGCCAGTTTGATCAATGAGTATACTTTTCTTAGAAACTGACATGGCATGGGTTCATTTCAAGGTTAAACCCTTTGAGCACTGCGTCAATAAAAACACGGCCTGCCCACTTTTCTGTTCACCCTGAATCATGTGTGAACCAAAACATTTCTATCATTTTAATGGATGCAAACTTGCAAAGCAATTTGTTGAAGGTCAGCAGAATACGTGATAAAAGTGTAGTCTTGTTAAGCATCCATCAAAGGCTGATTTGGATTTTGAGCAAAGATGTAGTGACAAAAATACACAATGGGTTCAGGGTAATGGGTTTAGGCAGGGATATTGGTTTGGGTAATACAGTTAATAGCCCTTGGAACTGGGGGCTCTTTTAGGCAGATATGAGAACCATAGCCGGCTGTCATATTCACCGATGAGAGCATGCATTAGAGCAAACTCTATTTAGTAAAAGACAATTCAATTAAGGACTATTCAGAGACTCTGGATTATTTCCCCACGGGCATCTGCTCAACCGAGGCAATATTCAGATTTCATTGTGTTTTCAAAGTGGAGAAATGTCAGCGGCTGGCTCCGGTACTGGTCGAGGGACCTGTATGGACATTTATATTTCAACAGTCAAATAAATGAAGACAGAATTTTCTCAATACAACCATAATGTACAGAAACAATATTGTATGGACAGAGCATCAACATTTATCTTCTGACACAAACACTAGATTTATGTTTGGCTTTGTGACTGACCATTTTTCATTGTACTAACTTGAACAGAAATAAAGAACACCTGACATCAAATGGACAACTTTTTTTCTGTAAAATGTTATGCATTTTTTAACCTAAAGTTGAGTCTACTTGAATCAGTTTTACTCTCCATAATTCAAATAACAACATACAAATGTTGTCCAGTCGTCATTTTGGAGACACATAGAAATTTACAATGTATGAACTGTCCATGTGTGGTATATCCCACATGACCAAAAAAAAAAAAAAAAAAGTAGCTGTGTTATGATGTGCCGTCTACAGACTTGGTCAGTATAATAAAGTATACTACATCATCTATGCATCCACATGTTACACATATCATGAGACTACACCTGTCTCTACATGAAACTGGAGACCGCATGCCTGCATCCAGGGGCTATGTGGCATATCAACAATGTAACTGGGTCACAGATAGCCGTAAATCCAGTCTCCTAAGGAAATTACACGAGAATATGAGATGCCAGCAAATCATTTCACAGTTTGGTAGTGATCTCATAAACCTTTACTCGTGCATCTAAATCTAATCAGTGTGGCTAAGATCCGGAGACCAGGAGAAATTCATGCAAAGCTATTTTATGAAAATCAGCAACATATTTTTGTAGCGTTCTTGTTGTATCTCATTTCAGTTTTTGTTTGTTTGTTTGGTTTGTCAGTTTTCAATTGTCTTTTTAACCATAAAACAGACTCATCTGAAGATCGCTTGTGACAAAGTCCATTGAAATTAATCAATCATTTTTTATACATAATTATATACAATTATTGACATGTTTGGAGAAAACACTTCCTTGAACTAGACTAAGTGCAATTTCTGGAGAAATTGCGTGGGAATGCTGATAGCTGAATGCTAATAGCTGAATGCTAATAGATGAATGCTAATAGCTGAATGCTAAGATTTAAATGCATGTGGAATGGTTGAAAGATGAATTATGTGAAAAATACTCATTATTAATTGTAGTTGTAATGATAAATGAAACAAAGAAAAGAAAAGTTGACTGAACCAGTCTAAGGTGGGATTCGACTCATCGAATTTACTAAAATGTAGTCCAAGCAGGATTTGAAACCGGGTTTCTTCGTGGTGGCAGGCTCATGGTGTATTTATATTTTAAATTGTTGCTTGAAGATGAAAGCTTGCGTTGAAGCTGAATGGGTATATTGTGCATTTAATCATTTCAGAAAATTGTAATGCATTTCTCCAGATGATAGTCAGTTGGTATGCATGTATATCACTTGGTAATGATGATAGGGAAAGTGGTACTTAGAAAAAGTTCTACGTCTGTCCCATTGAAGAGGAATGGGGAAAAGTTAAGATATTTAAGGGTAAATTGTGCAAATACTGTAAGTAATGCGGAGTCGGATGATATATTCCCAGGAAGGCGTAAATTTTGAATGGTGTAATTCGGAAACTTTATATGGGAGTTATTGCACAGCAAAAAAGTGTGGAGAATAAAATGCTATTAGTATAATAGATGTGTGAAACAATAAAAAGGGCTAGCATGATACTGGTAAAAGGGAAAGTGAGACATGTTGAAGATGAATCTTCTGTTGTAGCAACAGTGTTATTATTGCAGAGATTATCTCCAGGATGTAGCGAAAGAAAAACAACTTGAGTCCAACAGTGCCAAAAAAAGTTGGACTTTAGATATCCTTTCACATTCATGTAGGCTACTAGGTACTAAGATTTATTTTAAAATCAAGCCATATCAAATATCTTTTTTTGTAAACAATAAACATAGTTCCTGATATTCACATTTAATCCCACCACTGAATAATCGCTTGCCAGTCAATTTATTCTGTATGCAGATCAAATTATATTAATTATTGAGCTGTTATGGACATGCCAGGTTAAACTTTATCAGCGCACACGTGATTGTCAATCTTTATAAGGTACTGCATGAAAAAAAATGTGCTCGGGATTCAAACCCCCAACCTCAGAACTGTAAGGCAGCAACTGCCCGCCCTGATTTTGGCAGCGTTATTGACATTCTGCACACAGTTGGGCTAATCATTACTCGTGTGGACACTAACTCGTCAGAAAAGAAAAGGTGAGACTGTCTTTTTTTTTTTTTTGCTCTTGCTACACTGATGCTTGCTGAGCTATGGCAACATTTGACTGAACCTTTTGTCTTGAGGAGACACGGACACAGTGAGAGAGGGAGAAAGGAGAGAAGTGGGGGTGGTGGGGACACAACACCGACCATATGTTCAATGTGACCCTCATTATTCTCAATTAGGGCAGCCAACCATGCAATGGTCCTGCTGATAACAGCCCATAACGCCTTCATTGGAAAGAAGCACAGTGGCATGATGGACAAGTAAGGTGGCAAGTGGACTTGAGGAAAACACGTTTGTGTGTGTATTTTCCCAACAAACACACAAATTAGTCTACTTTTGTGTGTGAATAGTTGACTGTCTATAGGTGCCCTGTCGTGACCCTAATGGGGATAAGCCAGATAGAAAACGTATGGATGATGTTTTTCCCTTGGCCTACTTCCCAAGTGTTTACCGTTACCTCAGGTAGTGGTGATATCACCCTGATTTGTTCTCTCAGTGGAATCAAAAGTGACCAGGCGATTAAATTCCCTATAGGGAGATGAAGTCAGTCAATGGCATTATATGGCAATGAGAAGCCAATGATTAAACCCAAATAAGACACTTTCGTATCAGTAACTGGTGCGTGTGTGATCTTGTCCTCCTTTGGCCATTGTCTCCAGCAGCCTACATCTTTGTTTCAGATGTTCCCCATTCACCAAACTTCTTAACATCAATGTCAGAAAGCCCACTTATCACATCTCTACATGAAACTGCTAATCTCATGCAAACTCAGAGGGTGTCAAGTGAGGACCCTGATTCATCTGGAGCTCAAACACATCATAGACTGTAGGTCATCTTGTCCTACTTTTGTTACATTATCAATCACAATCACTTACGGATTTTTAACACGTATGATAACTATTTGGATCATTGGAAGGATTTATGTAAGGGTGCTATCATTTCTGTTTTGGGCTATCATAAGTCAAAAGTTACATCATTATTACAGATTATTACAAAAAGTCTGTAATGCGCTTTGCGTGCTACACATAAGAGCATGACTTTGGTTTCCTGAAATGCTGTAAAATAAGAACAATGTCTGAAAAGGCAAATGCGTGACGGGTTAATTATGGTGTTTGGTCGAGAAGGCTGCAATTCACTCAGCTCTCCTGCATTCATGCTTCCAATGGCTATGGTTTTGCTAATTGCTTATTGTAAGCTTGACTTACAATAAACTTATTGTTTGAGTTGCCTGACCTTAACCAATACTGCTTTGCCACACCACAGTCATCACTATAATCAAGACTCCAGCCGACCGACAGTTCAAACCTCAAATGAAGTTGTGTTAAATGCATTTACAGTACTTCGATTGACATACTGTTTAGCTTTCAGTGACAAGACAATCATCTATCAGAATTTTCAAAATATAAATTGTAACTTCCTCCTGAGAGAAATTGTAATATTTAAGAAATTAGGGGAGACCGGGACATGTTGTAACATGGGTAAGTTGTCACATTGCAATTATCTTCGCCACCAGAGGGCATAACTAATAAGTGGAATACTAATTTTCACATTGTGAGCTGAGATGAGTGCCAGTTAACTATTTTGCACAACCTAAAGTAAAATGTTTTAACTTCAAATAATTTTGAAACAAGGATTGTCCATATACAAATTCTAGCAGCAATTCATTAGGGCTCAAAGAGGAAATATTCAGGCATCTTGTCATGCCTCAGGCATTGCTCTTTTTTAAGATAACTTTAGGCAACATATAGTAAATTGGGGCAACATGTCTCAGTGATTTTAGGATTAGTTGTCACATTATCATATGCAAAGAATGGGCCAACGACAAATGCACTGCTGACAAATTAGTTTATGAGTCCCACAATTGCCCTTCGAATGATGAGTCAGTTGAATGAAAACATTGGTTAGTCAGGTTTTGTTTGAGTGAAAATGTAACTTCCTTTTGTTGTTGGAACTATGTCCACATTTCAGGAGTAGTTCAAGTTTCGTGATGCTTTCTTTTTTTTGTATCTAAGGATGAGAGCCAAGCTCTCAACCGTTCCTCAGGACTTTAATCCAGTGAATGTTGCATAGCGTACTATTTTATGTTACTGTTTGCTCAATGACTATTTTTGATACATTTTCGGCTAAATCAATTTTCCTTGACTTCAATGTTCAATTTTTAAGTTAAAAAAAAAAACTAAACAGGAGACTAACAATGTTGTCCTTGTTTTTGTCATGTTTGGGTTCAGTTTTTTTCTTGTGTGTCTCCCTTGTTCTTGTTAAGTGTAATCCTGCCCTTCCTCGTGTCAACCAATCAGTGCCCTCAGCCACGTGTCTTGCCCCAAGTGTGCCTTGTTGTGTCATTGGCGTGTGTGTGTATTTAGTCTCCTGTCTCCCCTCTGTCTGTGTCGGTTCATTGTCGTTGTCCTCCCGTCATGCTACCAGTTTTTTGCCTTGTTATCCTCCCCACGTTTTGTTTTGCTGCCATTTGAAGTTTGCTTTTGTTTTGAATAATGAAATTCCTTTTTTTTGTCCATCACCTCTGCCTCCTTGCCCTGCTTCCCTGCGTTTGGGTCCTCCACCAAACTTTACCCTCGTGACAGTTTTATTAGTTGCAAAATCCAGTTTGACATCTTAAACCAATTTCTGTGAGACAACTTACCCATGGTGGGGCAATATGTCACATGTTCACACTATGAATTTGATTTCTTATAACTGCGCTGGCACAAAATATGAAAATGACATGAATACAAAATATACATTACCTGAGAATTTGGTCTTTCATTTGGTACACATTTTGTTTATATCTGATATATTGAGTCCAAGAAATACATAATAATGTAAAAAGTGTGACGTTAAGCTCCGCTCCCACATTGCATTTGAATAAGAGGCTCTAACTGCAGAATGAAAAGTCAGTGTGCGCAGTTCCTACCCAGCCACAAGCACATTTTCCTGTGTACACCTGAAACACAACAAGGCCATACAAGTTCGAAATTCATGAGTGTGCCACTACAAGTTCATGGCTTTGACCTCCAGGGTATTTGATCCATTGACACAAGAGTTTATTTTTTCAAAGCTACAGCTTGATATTCTCACACTTAATTTAAGAGTGCAGTTAAATCACAGAAGCCATAATATGTCAGGCGATCCCAATACTGGGGGTAAAAACAGAGTGAAAGCGAAGTGGGGGGAGAGGGAAAACAGTAAGTAATGAAAAAGCTATGATTGCTTTTCTGTCCCTCCAAATGACAGTTAGCACCTCAATGACCTGCTCGGGGCTGGGCCATCTAGAAATGACACGCTAAGGCACAACGTCATCTAACAGGGTAGTTACAAAAATCAATAGAAGACCCATTTCAAAGATGCTCGGTCAGTGTGTGTATGTGTGTATGTGTGTGTGTGTGTGTGAGACGCGGAGAGAGGAAGGGGTGGTTACTGTTGTGTTCATTTACGGAGAAGGCCTAAGGGTCAACACAAAAAAAAAAACTTTTTAGATATACACATTTCCTTCAAAGCAAACAATCAGAAGGCACGACATTAACCACATTCACAGTCTATCACTTGCAATTTCCAGCATGTCAAGTATGGCTTCATTCTAAACTCCCTAACCCTCCTCATTGTCACACACCTTTAACTAACTAGCTATTGGCTACCAGAAAAAGAATGACTCTTTGTCCTGTGGAATCAATAAGGAGCCTATCCGACATTCACGGAGAACACATGTAAACCAACCGAGCCAACTGCGCGACTATCTTGTCTTGTTGGGACACTGGCAAACATCACCATATATTATACCCTTTGATTTGTTGTCAATACCCAATCAAGGCAAAGGGATGCGGGTCTAGCGGAGCACGGAGACACTAAGGAGTGTAAAACAGACAAATGGGCAGGGAGGACATCAATCCGAGGGGTATGTCAGAGCCCCTGATGAAATTGGACGGCATGTCCATGGCTGAAATTTATAGACAGTAACATGTGAGTGCTCAGTCCTCACCCCACCCTAACAGAGGTCAATAGCTTGATGCCTATGACTAAATGGGATTCTCGTTAAGACAATTCATTCAATTACATTTCTCACTCCTCTGTGCAAAAAAAAAGAATGTTGCTTCAATCATCGTATCTACTGTATGACAAATAATTGTATCAAGGACCATGCATGATGCGATGGAAATGTATTGGGCTTTAATGATTACAAGCATTGATACAGTATTTTCTATTTATCAATAAACTTTGTTCTGGTTTTGTCCTTTGTTTAAAAAGGGAAACAACACAAAAAACACTGAAAGGTTGGAAATTGATTGTGAATAAGCAATTCGATGATACAGCTACCTTAATTAAAAAAATATTAAATATTAAATAAAATTTAAATATTAGACACTATAATTTTCCTAAAGTATTGATACTGTACTGTACTGGCCCTGTATTTACTTGGTATCGGATTGATACCCAAATTTGCAGTATCGCACACCATTGCAAACTAAACACTAGAATCAACTAAAACAATTAATCTAAATACGCCACAAATAATTGAAAAAATACAAATATGTAAAATGATAAAACTAGGTTAAGATATTGACACTTTTTGTTGACTAAAACTATATCAATAAAAAAAAAAAATTTTTTTTTTACTAAAATAAAGACTAAAATACTCATCTTATTATCGACTAAAACTTAACTATATAAAGACGGGATGAGGTTAACTAATGTGATAAAACCTATTAAATAGAACTGAAACTGGGCAAAAAACGGACTCTAAATGAACTAAACTAAATTAAATAAATAAATAAACTAAATAAAAATGGCTGACAAAATGATTACGAGGTGTAGCATCTGATCAGGTCTGTGATGAAACCTTTGAAGATGGAAGATTTTGGATGAGCAGTGAGTGGCATTTATCCAACAAGAACAATCTATGGAAAAATCACAGACAGCTTTTATTCTCTGTCTGCCGCATTTCTTGTTAGAAAAAGCAGCACATTAGTGAGCTGATCAGTGTTAGAGCAGTGTTGGCAGTTCAGTAAATTGTATGTAGTATAAAAAAAAAAAAATGGTGGACTCGCTGATGGAAAATAAGACAATCTAAAAGAAAACAACGGTACATCACCCGGTCGCATGAACCCGCACGCACAGACATGAACTGCATATGCACTCCGAGAATAAATGTAACGTTGTCACTTTCTTCAAATCCATCAATGTCAGAGAGACCGCTAGCAATTCCAAGTAATCGGGAAGCCGCAAAGCAAAAATAAATTTTGGGCTTGACACGCTGTAAGAAAAGAATAGCAATCAGCAAATTTAATGCATTTCTGATGTATATTTAAGGCAGTGACACCAGGCCACAGATGTACATGTGTTGGGTTTCTATTTTGCAAAAGATATGCTTGGTGATAACCTATTATGGTATATCGTCAGTTTCTCCGCTGCTATAGCATGAGAGAATAGGAAAAATTCCATCACTTGCTCTATCCAGGAGATGTAATATTGAAACAAATTATGGCTGGAATTGAAAAGTCACAAGCTTATTCTGTCTTGATCAAACCACTGCCAAGAATTTAAGTGCACAAGTAGGATATCCCTGTAATGCTTTTGATTGCATTACCATTACTGACATCTACTACACTCCCAGTTCCAAGCTTTAGTACTAAAGGCATATTTATGAACGATTCAATATGCACACACACAATGCACATGCTGTGTAAAACATATCTCAGGCCACCCCTTTGAAAAAAGTAGGTGTTTATTTCCCAGGTTGAGGATAGTATGATTAGACTCACCTGTGTTTGAATTACTATCAATTACAATTATAGTCATTTATTAATGTATTAAATGTACTAATGACTTCAGCATAGTTGAGAGGAAACAATGTTCTCACAATACGTCACAATACATTTTTGCTATTTCCAAGTGCACAAATTTGAATACAAATCCTAAAGAATGATTGCAAGATGAAGCTCATATATCACATTATATTGTAATGCTAAGCCTATATGAGGTATTACTGTGGAATCTCGAGTGTAACAGCCCTGCATTCATACACTCAAGAATTTGAAAGCGAGTATTAAAGGATTAACACCTGTTTCTGTTTTTATGGCTTTTTGCCACACTTATTTCAAAAGAATGACTAGCCAATAAGTGTGTGTGTGTGAAAAAGAGCATGAGAAAACTAATAAATATCCTGCTGAAGTTACTTGAAGATCTACAGTGGGAAACAAAAGCTTTACATACAATTTAAATATGACACATACACTTATTCTTCAAGTTGAGAAATCCTGTTTTTATATGTAGTGATGTTTAAATTTAGATTTTTTTTTTTTTTTTTATAATTTTGAAAAAAAAAAAACTTTTACATTGTCAAATAAGAATGTTTTAAAAATGTTGCATGAGGCACTTGTAGTGAGTGTAGTTGGTTAACTTATATGTAACTTATTTATAAATTAATAAAATCAAATCAAATGGTTAAGGTTAGGGTTAGTTCTTCTCCAATACCATTGCCACTTCTGTTGGTGGAGTTATCAATGTTGACGTTAGCAGCTAAATTATTGATTATTAGTAGTGAAAGTTTTTTGGGGGGAATACTAAAATGTTTGATATGTCTGTGTGCTGTGTTTTAGTTTTGAGCCATGCAAATAGATGTATCAAATATGATACAAAACGGAAGTCATATGTGGAAGGTAATTTCAAAGGGACCAATAAAGGCTCCATTTTCAAAGAATCAGACTTTTCTGTCAACTATATCATGCTTCGGTTGAAATAAAAACAACTCTTACATTGTCATTTAAGGATGTAAAAAAACTAATAGTTGCACGAGGCACATTTGTACTCAACTTTGTATACCTTTGAAAATATTTGTCGACATCAAAGAGTGAGCGTTTTGCTTTTAGATGCTTACCTTTTATTGTACGTGCATAACTGAATAGAATGTTTAAATTGTTTAAAAAATATAACTTTGCTTTCACAATATTTTTTAAAGGTAGATCCTAATATTGGTTATTTCTGTTTATTTTCAGCGTGAAATATTGACTTGGATGTGATTGCGTACTCACTTTTGTTGCCAGCGGTCAGCTGTACTACAAAACAGACTCTGCCACACACAATTAAAACCTGGATATTATGTATGATCACATCTCGAGTACATAACATTTGACTAGATGACAGTCGTTTCTCTCCAACATCAGCAGCAATAATAGAAAAAAGGTGTCTCATCTTGGTTTTATAGTAAAGTGTATTGAACCATCTGAGCACTGCTGTGCTCTGTGGTGGCCCAGAGGCACTTATTCCTTTAGAAGTGATCAGTCGTGACACACAGGAGGTCCGCGGAGACCCAGTTAAAGATGTCTATTATCATATCAAATCACACACAAGTACTCTCATTATAATTGACACAACTCAAACAGAGGATAAAGGCTGCTCTACATAATGTATAATTTGAAAGTTTTGTGAATTTTTCCCTCCGCATATGGTATGTATGATGAGAACTAGTTAAAAGCCGATGTCAAAGAGAATAGCATCGATGTGACATTAAAGGATCTCATAGAAGTCAGGAGATTATGGTTGGGTACAGTGACCTCTGACCTGGCTGGATCCCTCAAGGTGGTAGAGCTTCAGCAAAGTGGAGGCCAGCGAACAGAAGGGACCATTCCCCTGTCCTTGCCGAGACCTCGTTAACGACTTGGAAGAGCCATCAATATTTAACAACTGTGATTGAAATTTCAAATTCATCTCCTCAATGGAAAAATCACAAAAGCGAGAGATTGAGGGGAGGAGACAGCTCTGGGAGGCGATTTAGAGAGCTACTTTAAATAAAGACTAATTTAAGTGAGGCCATGCTAAGTCAATGAAGGGCAAAATAGCTCAGCTCTCTTCAGGCAGTTACTAAATCATCACAGCACATTGCTGATATGAAAACATGCTTTTGCCTCAGCAGGGCGCAAAGAGTGTGAGACACGTGTGAGTTCCTCCTCTTGTCCCATCCTTCCTCCCACCACAATTCTCATTCATCCATTCCTGAAACTACCCTTTAATGCATTTATCAACCCTTGTGACCTCTCCTGTTCATTTGACAGACTTGCGACTGGGAACAAGAGATAGCTTTACTATTTCATGAGGTTATGAGGCTTCTTGCCGGTGCCAGCGATTTCAGTGTCCAACAGTTCACCTGCTCGTCAGGAGATACCTTGGGACTTGTGCCACTTGGACAAAAAAGGGAAATGCACCTAAGAAACAAGCTAAATTAAGTATACAGCTTTAAATATCAATTTTAAAATATGGGTGGATTCAACAGCTCCAGCGTATAAACTGGCGTATCTGTATTTTCCCCTCGCTACTGTTCCGGCATACCGAGGGCATTTCCCAGAGGCAGCCATCGTTAATTGTTAGTCAGCTGACGTCAGGATTTGAGCTGGGCCCATGTGGCCCAGGCTGTCTTTCGTCGTTGACAGCGAATGGGTATCGATAATGTACTTTCTACATCACACACAAGTGCCACACGAGCACAAAAGATATTCGCGCTTGCACCTTTAAAGTACGTTCTCAATACGGTTGTCCACGGACCAGGCCGGCCTGAAATATTAACGGCAGCAGACTAAGTTTAACGATGCCTACCTCTGATGTTTCCCTACAATTTGGTGGAACATGTCTAAGTATTGGCGCAAAGAGTGTAATGCGGTTTTTGTGAACTTGATGGAGGCAGACAGATTCTGAGATCCTCACGCCAGTATTTACGTAAGTAGTCATGGTAGATACAATGGCGCGATTAGCTCTTTCCTTAAATCCACAGTGGTTGGTAGCACTTTCTATTTTTCCTTTGCTGCCACTGGCACTGTTGTCTTTCTTTGGGCCCATGGCAAAAAAAATTGTCATGGGAAAATCTATTTCTATATCATTCGGCTAAGATTGACTCGGGTATCCGTTTAAGGTACGTTCGGCTTTGCTTGGGTGTTCGAACTCTGAGGCAACCTTCACTCCGATTTTTTGGTCAAATTTGTATGCGTTCCGAGACGTTCGAACGTCGAGGTTCCACTGTATTTTTAAAATCATCCCACTGGACGCAGCACAGCTTTAAAGGGCGGTGGGGCATTTTACAAAACAGATGTGTACGATCAGGATGGAAGGCAGTCTTAAAGTGCCCACTTCACAGATCTATGATCTCGCTAGACAACTTTATATCATCCGCGTGTGGAGGTCTGCTTGCAGTTGTTTATAAATGTACTTTGCAGGCCTCCACCTGCCACAAGACAAGAACAAATACGTTTATTCTTACGCCAAGTCAATCAGGGCAGCTCTCGCCCTCGGCATTTAAAGATAGCTTAAATTGGCAGTGAATCAAGTTCGCTAACCCTAAGCCCAAAATGATGCAAAACACATTTCCTTGCCCAAGCCTGCGAAAAAAACATAACTTAGTCTAGTCCACCCCTGCGCAAATTTAGACCGCACCTCGTGCTTTGGGCGTAAAAAATAGCGCCCAAGGACTAACACGAAAACCAGTGTCATTGTATCCTTACAAGTTTCTTACCGTTTAGGCGGTTCGTCCAAACGACGGCGCGGTTTCGGAGCTTGAAACCGATCACTTTTGAAACCGGGCTCCAGAGTGGAAAGATTTCAAAACGCGCCCCGTACGCGTCCGTCTGGACACCATATGCAGGATACTCCTCCAGTGATGACGTAATGGTCGCAGCTCGATGGCGGCGCATTGTCGCAGATTGATCATGTACGCGCCAATTCTCGCGTG
The DNA here is from genome assembly GCF_051991255.1 of Vanacampus margaritifer. Classification (NCBI taxonomy): domain Eukaryota; kingdom Metazoa; phylum Chordata; class Actinopteri; order Syngnathiformes; family Syngnathidae; genus Vanacampus; species Vanacampus margaritifer. The sequence continues at coordinate 12,411,632 of NC_135440.1, read as the reverse complement.
ACTGCGCGCGAACCGTCAGTCTGTCAACAACAATGGCGGATAGCCGTGTGGTAGTCGTTTTGCGCATCCTCCTTAGCTTGCTTATGCTTTTGCAGCAAAATATTTTGCTTGTTTATTCCCACGTTCAACAAGCTGTGTTGTACTTGAATCACCCACCATTGTCACTTCTCTTTTTCATGTTGTTTTGATACATGCAAAGCCATGTTTGTTCTGTTTATTTCAATAAAGCTAGGGGGAAAAAGTGTTCGTCTTCTTTGCTGATTCTTCTTCTACGCTTTCCGTTAACTTCTCGTGGCTGCGCTACAGCGCCACTCCAGACTTGGCATGTACATTACAGCCGTTAAACGTCTTCAGCTTCTTCTTTTGGACACACGCAAGTCTTGAAATGCTCCTGTGTGTACGTGATTCGTTCGAGGAACGAAGTCGGCTTTGCTTCCGTCTGGACGGGGCCTTAGTTTATTATATTAGTGATGTGTCAACAAGATCACCCCATTCTTTTACCACAGTTTATTGGCATTATCGGGTATTATGATAAAATGTAAAGCTAAGGCTTCTTGATCAAACACTGTCATCTGCCTCTGCGTATCAAAGCCCAATTTTGTGTGTATGCCCATTGCTTACATCCAGTCCCTGCTCTGCTGTGTGTGGTTCATTGGAGGTCAAGATGATCATTCACGCCAAGGCCCGAGGGCACCCATAGACTCTCTCGTTTATGAGGACATAAAGAAAGCCAAGTGCCAAGGCGTGCCTGATTAGCTGCCCTAATATGCTATTTGTGACTAATTTCACAGGCGCTAAGTCACAGGTGATGGTCCCAGGCCATAAATCTAACTCAGCCACTTGTGACAGCGTATATGTTTGTGTGCATGTGTGAGTGAGTCTTTCTATGTGTGCGTGTGTGTACCCTCCCAGAGAAAGCACTTTGGGTCCCATGGTGAATATGCAGAGGCCATTAAGGTGAAAAGCAGGACATAAAAGTAATTGATGAAGCCATCACAAGCTGACAAGCCAACTTGGGCTTATCAAGAGGAAGTGTGTGTGAGTGCGTGTGTTTGTGGTAGATGTAAAAACACAAAAGAGTTGCGTGGTTTTGTTTTACCACAATCATTACTTTTTGCCTCCAGCACAGATACACGTTTACTGTTGAAATTTGGCAGTCTTACATTCTTACGTTTTATGTGTTATACTGATTGACTAGTTCGCGCGATGCAAATTTTGAAGAGTTAAAAGAAGTTAATGAATGTCTTTTGGACTGTATTGGAGTGGAACAAACTGTTTTGCACAGAGAGAAAAAGGATTTTTGACCTTGTCCCATATCAACTGATTTTATATCCACTATTGCCTGTAAAGTTGGGGGGGAAGTTCAGACACAGTCCTCTATTTTTTCCTATTTAACTACATCAGTAATTACTTTTGATCAAGTACAACATGGATTTTTGTTATTTGTGGGCCGTCTCGGGGAGGGATATATGTACGAGTGGTATCGGTTATTTATGTACGAGTGGTAACGGTTATTTGGCATCATATCAGTGATTACTCAAGAGTACTTGTACTAGTATCAGTCAGAAAAAAAAGTGCTCCAACATTCGAACATCCCTATATTTATATATACAGTGGTACCTCAGAGTTTGAACACAATTCGTTCCTGTGAAGTGTTCATAGTCCAAATTGTTCCCATAGGAAATAATATAAATGCAATTAATCTGTTCCCAAGCTCCAAAAAACAGAAAATTCCTATTTTAATTTCTATTTATGTAAAAAAGTAAAAAATAAAAACATGTACAACCTGTACATTTTTTAAACAATAAATAATACCTTACCTTTTTTGTTGTGGTGTGATGGCCTCAGTGGATGAAAAATGCTATGTTAATGAATGCATGCTTTAGTTCAGTGCTGAGTTTGTGTATAGTATCAGGCACGTTGTTGAACAGCTAAGGGGGGGGGGGGGTGGGGGGGGGGTTGGGTCCTTGTGCCAGTATTTACGGAAGTAGTTACAACGGCGAGATAATCTCCTTCCTAAATCCACTATGGTTCATAGCACTGTACGTTTTTCTTTATATAAAACTTTAAATAAAACTACAGGCGCCTTTCTAGACACTCAAGGACACTGTACAATTTTAAAAACGATTTAAATAAAAAAATTGATAGATAGATAGATAGATAGATAGATAGATAGATAGATAGATAGATAGATAGATAGATAGATAGATAGATAGATAGATAGATAGATAGATAGATAGATAGATAGATTGATAGATAGATAGAAAGACAGACAGACAGACCGAGTATAATTACTTCACTTAGAGGACATTAAAAAAAGTGAGCTGTTATGTATCTTCCTCTTTAGGGTGGCGAGTGACTTGGAGTCTATCCCAGCACAGTTAAGAGGCAGGGCACCCTGAAAGGGTCAAAACCCTATCGCAGTAATCTTATTTTTATTATTTGCACCACACATTGGTGTAGGAGTTATGAGGGTTTTTGAGCACGGCATGTTTATGTATGAGTGCTTTGATGACCTTTGTGCAAACTGGACTCCATCCTTCAAACTGACCTCTTCTCTTTCAGCACCTTAGTGCTTAACACTCAGGATATGTTCCTCTGTTCCTGGATGGGAAACCTCAAACATTTTCCTGCACACACACGCACGCACACACAAACACACACATACAGAAAAACACACACACAAACACACTGCGTTCAGCAGGATGACGACTCTTACTCACAGCTCCCGCTCCAAAGAGGTGAATGATATGGGTGGAATGACAGGTTGAATTACTGTATATACTAATCTTAAAGCAATATAACAAAAATACAATTATGATCAACACCATGTGGGATCAACACCAGAACAGGATCAGAGTATTCAATGTGTATGACAATGTGGATACTGGAAAGGGGTTTTCCAAATAGAGTCAAATGTCGCATGATTATTTCTAGAGATTGGTTTCCAGTTCCACTGAAAGTATATTTATAATTTAGATTCACATTTACACATAATGATACAGTGCAGATTCACATTGGGAAACCTTGAAAAGTCATAAAACACCTAACAGAATTGGTTAAACAATAGTTCAAATAATAAGATGCAAAGCTCTACGTCTGGTAAATCAGTGTAAAAACAAATGTCCCTAAAGCTAAAATATTTTAACCCTCCTGTTTGGACACCATAAACAGCTTACTGTCCCTCAGGAAAGAATGCTAAACAGTTTGTACAAAACTGTCAAAATGTGCCACTTCCACATGCCTCCTCATAAAAAAACACCTCCGAAATGTTGCTGCCTCACACATCACAAATATGGAGTCTGTCCGAGCCCAATTAGGGACATTAAAAATCACAGGCTGTGCACTTGCTAATTACGACACCCCCTTACAAAGGGAGACAGACAAGCTAAGCGGTGAGCCACTGACCTTCACACAATGTCAGTTTATCTGCGTAACAAATATCCAAAGGTCAAAGTATGTACTTCAGGGGGTAGTGAAAAGCTCACCAAAGCTGAGCGTGAGTGTCTTTGATGGAATCTGGCCTTTCATGTCCTCTGAGTCTATGCTGCCACCTGCAGCTTTGGGTATGAACAAAGAAACAATGGCTATTGAAGGGAAATGAAAATACCAAGAGACGCAGCTGAAAGACAAAAATTGCTTTAAGTATTAAGCCAATTTGAAGCAAAATTACTGCATCATTGTTTAATACATAATGTACTGAAGTAAACAAACTTTTTTCCATTGGTTTCTGATGACTCAAGTCAGAAAAGGAAAGGGGCTTTACAGTTAACCTGTCCCAAATTGCTACTTGTTTTCTGACCCTTTTATTGTTGTATAGGATGGGAAGATGCATGACCCCCAAGCAGCAATTAAAATATTAAATATCAAAGTAGTGATGCCAGGTTTTGTGAAAGAAACATGATCATGAGCATGAGTAATGACAATACACGTCTTGATGGAGCAAGATGGAAAAAAACAAAGCGTGGCGGTGACCTCAACAGCTGACCTGTCTAAAGAAGCATCACAAAAACAAAGCCACACACACACACAAGCCAATGAGCAGATGAACTTTGGGTTGACACTTGTACAGATGTGGTAAGGCCAGAAGCCAAACTGTAATTAAAGCACTCACCCTGGGAAAAAAAAGGTGTGATCTTCTGTCATATTTTGACAAGGCTCCGGGCACCTGGCGAAGCAATATAGTTACATGCTTGGTGGCAGCAGGAAGAAGAATGACTGCGTCTTTGATTGCCTGATAGCCAGATTGTATCTTGAAGCTACTCTTTTTAGATGATAGTGATCAAATTCGTGTGTGAGCACCAATGATATATGGAATCTAAAATGTATGTTAGATGGCACTACTAGTGGTGCAACGGATCACAAAAGACACAGTTCGGGTCGGATCACGGATTTGAGTCACGGATCGAATAGCTTTTTGGGTCAGGAGAAAAAAAATAAAAATAAATAGTACTTTGGCTTTATTTATTTTGTAAAACACTTTTTTCCATTTCATTAAAAAATCAATTAAAAATGTCTAATATAGCCATTTAGAACACAACTGCGAAAGTGCAATATGAGGCAGAAACATTCTTATTTTTACATGGTCCATGTGTAAAATAACATTTTGAGTTGAATGTTTTTTTTTTCTTAATGGGCAAAAGTTTTTTATAAAATAAATGAAGACAAAGTTCTATTTACCTTTTGTCTTTTTTTTTTATAATGAAAATACCTCATTGTGTAATTTAAGGCACATTCCCTTCTTTAAACATGGAGAGTGAATAACAAAGTAGCCTTGGTCTAGAATATTGAAAAATAATTAAAGTAAGCCAGGTAACAGCTGTCAAACTCGCTTACCAACCAACCACTCGTTAGTAATGCTAACAGCTAGCCGATTAGCCACTTACGTCGGACACTTCTGCCATATCATACAGTGACGGCGTAATTAATTAGCTTCTTTTTTTGCGTCCTAAATTAGCGATTCGGGATAGAGTTGAGTTGATGTTGGTCACAACTACAATGCCAATCAACTACGATAAAGGAACGTCTAAAAGGAAAGTCAAGCTAGCAATCACGCCATGATGTGGGCCAACTTTAAAGTAAAAGTCTACTAAGGCTATTTGCATGTATTACTGTGTTTGTTGACATGTCAGAATGGTATCGACTGTGAAGGCGTACTTTGTTTTTATTGTTTGCTATTCTTTCCCCCCACCAACCAATCCGCGGATTGTACGCGATCCGAACCGTGGTGCCTGATCCGAACTGACCACGGATCAGTGATGATCCGTTGCACCACACTACAGTAACATGGTCCACACAAAGAAGTGTTCAAAGCCAATATTGCCACTTTCAATTTATTTACATGAAAATATTCTTAAAGTTTTGCTGGCAAACAATCCAATGGCAAGAAAATACCTCTGTAGAGGTAATGCTGATGTCCGTATGTCACTACGAGTTGATGAACATGTCATTAAATATAGTTTGACTTCACTTCACTGCCTTGTAGAAACCTGAGAAAGACACTGGGTATTCTCTGTCACAATCATTAAGTCAAGATGCCATCAGGTTCAATTCAGACTCTCCTTCAAAATGTGAGAATGATACAGCTTGACGTGGTTTGAACTTTGAGTCGGCCATGGGGGTACGGGTGGGGGTATCCTGTTTGCTTTGCCGTTCGCCCAAGGCTTTAAATATTGTAGGCATCTTGGAGATGTGGAGACGCATTTGTCATCCGTGTTTGACAGGCTTGATTAAGGGGTTGTCTGTCAGAGATTCGCAAATCCGAGCAGATGACAGGCCCAAGGGTGTCACGTATGGAGTCACGAGTGGCAGGGGCAGTTCCCTCCTGACCTGCTTCACAGTGTAATTGTGATAATACAGGGATGGAAAATTACAGAGGGATGACTTAAAGGAATTTAAATGCAGGGGCATGACAGTTTGGAGAGTGTGGGTGGTCTGAGTCTTTAGTTAATCTCATAACTTCGTCTAAAAGGAGATATTGTTGCATTTATTGTTCCAATACTAAGAGTGAAGCAATGAATGATCCAAACTCATCTTTTAAAACAAAAGTGTATGCTGCCGTGAGAGATCATCGGGTGTTCCGCGAGAAATCTTTCACTGTCAATTATTTGTATTTTATTTTATTTTTTAAACTGTTTTTGTTAATTTGTCTATACCGTGTGTGGTAACAACAGGCAAAACAATCAAATGCTCTTCATAATGAACCTGGTAAATGGTATTTCCTTTATATAGCACTTTTCCACCTTACAAGGCACTTTACATTTGACTACTTGTTCACCTACTGATGACGCAGCATCAGGCGCAACTGGGGCTTCAATAACTTGTTCAAGGATACTTTGGTGGGGTCACAGTGGCATGGGAACGAACCCACAACCTATGGGTTAGAAGACAACCCCTCTACCACTGAGGCACGCCGCCCCCCTCCACTTTATGTGAATTGTTTTTCTAAGTGGCATGCCATGAGTTTTGTTTTTCTCGATGTGAAATACGTGCCTTTACTCATTAAAGGTACCATTGTTCTACAAAATCTTACTATGAATCACATAGCTTTGACGACGTGTCATATACATTTGGGATTGCTAATGTATGCTTCTATGTTGAATTTGGTCGATTTAGGTTGAATCCAGTTCCTGATGATTCCAGATTCCGATTAACCAAAGTTATTTTTGGACAAATTTTATGAACTCTTTTGTTTAATTTCATGAACATTTTATTGTTAGTGAACTTGACTATGCTTTACTAGGCAACTCTGGCTCAGTTAAAGCCATAACAGCCTAATAATCTAACTTCAGCATGAATGACTGAAAAAGAAAAAAAACGTCCTTATTGCTCCCTGTTGTGGAATTTTCAGTAGTTAGGCGAGATGTATGAAACAGTCTGGAAAACAATTTGTCTTTTGGGTTTCTTTATATTTGAAGCTTCAAGTCTAACAGAGCAAGATAGTGGTCTGGGAGAGAGTGTGCAGTAAGAATCATGGGAAGATTCTTTACGCTGCCTGGTTAGGGTTTTTTGGGAGGAGAAAGGGATGATCAGCTAGACAGGAAAGCAAGCAGTCTGTTCCGAGCAGGCTTATCAGTCAAGGTCACTTCGATATTGCTTCATGTACAAGAAATGAAAAGCCCATTGTTAAAGAAAATACTGGTGTCCACAATACAGTATAAACTTATGTTAATACGTGCTAAATAATTATTTTCCATAACATCCCTTTCTCTGTGTCTGACATGGAGGTCAACCTACCGTAGCATATAATAGACAAACTTGGCAGTAATCTGTGGACTCTGAGAGGTCCGGGAGATTTATCAATCAACTGACCACATTAAACGGATTTCCTAATGAAGTGAGGTCTTTACAGGGATTAATCCTCTACCACCTGCAAAGAGCCACCTGCCCGACTGCCGTAATTGGCATGGATGGCACCGCCACCATCAGCAGAAAGAGGAGCGGCACACACAGAGGAAGGGGTTGACTGGAATCCACAGAGAGGGAGGGAAAGGGGAAAACAAGTTGGAGGGAGGACAAAGAAGCCAGACATTGGGGTGTCAAATTCATGCAAATGATGACACTCGGTGTTGCAACAGCACAACGATGGAGAAAAATAAATAATATATATATAGTTCTTTAAAAAGGATACAAGACAGTGCCAGGTCTCGTATGACACTCGATGAGCACCCAGCCCATAGTTTGTGCCAGTCTTGCAGCATTCCAAGACCTTGACAGCAGCTCCTCGCTACGTCTTCCAGCAGTGTCAAATCTGCCTATGTGCTAATGAATGTGTCAGTGCCCCAAGCGTGTCATTGCTGTGTGTGTTTCAATTCACCTCTGAAATGTAATACCTGGTGTGCCAGCTCACACATTACACTCACCCTCTATTGTTTCAGCAGACATTCACACCCATCCAGGTAGATTGCAGACTGGCACCCCGATTTTGTTACCAATTAAGTCATTTTTCAGAGATTACTCCTTTTTTTTAATTGAAAAAGATTAGTAACATTTACTGGATGGAGAATGGGAAATCATCATTGTGCAGGTGTGTATTAATTTAAGGAAATCAATCAATGGTAATGTCACTGTATGATAAAAGTAATATTGATTTACACTGTACTGAACACTATCCTTTTCTACCTGACATAAAACTACATTATAATGACATCATATAGACTGAGCCGAGACCCAGAGCCACATCCAAGCAATAGTTTACACAGTCCAAAACACTAAATCAAAGCCAAAAGGAAAGTGGAGCTCCATTGAGTTTTGTTAGGTCCACAGATTAGCATTAGCTAACAATAATGGGTTTTCCATCCACCCATCCATCCATTTTCTTAACCGCTTATTCCTCATTTTTATTTTTATTTTCAAGAAATGCGAAAATACAACTGAATGGAAACGCTTGAAATGCAAAAGAGGGCAAAAAATTCACTCACTTCAGAAGCTTATGTCGTTTCATGAGGAAAATGTGTCATTCGTAAAATACAAAACCGGCCACAGTTGTGATTTTTTTGGGGGGGTAATGTGGGTAAAGTAATAACGCAGTTAATAATATTAATAATTAATTTAAAAAATAATTTAAAAAAAAATTGGTGACGATTGATTGCAGTTTTCGGACATTAGGCAAAGTTTATTTTTCGTACATTATGCGTTTAGACTGTTCCCTGGCACAAGTGAGTAGGGACGTATTACATTGGGGTTGGCAACTATAAAGAGCCGTTTGAATCTGTTTCAGAAAAGAAACCACAATACGGCTGTGGCGTCGACGTACTCAAAATGGCATCCATGTATACACTTGAAATGTTGCCTATGGCAAACGCCAACCCTTCAAGACTTGTGACTCGGAGCAGCAGTGCAGTAGCAAAGCGAAGCAAGTACCATGGATTGCTGTTTGATATGGCATAGCTACTTCTATATATATATATATATATATATATATATATATATATATATATATGATGGTTATAAAAAAAAAAAAAACACTTTGAATCCAAATGCAGTGTTTTGCAATCCTAGGCCACCATTGTCACATTTGTTGTGACCCGCTTTTGATTTGATGAGAGTGTGCCTTTGGCTCTGTAATTCCTGACTAATGATCCGCTCTCCAGAGTCACAACTCCTGGGAAGTAAAGATGATTTTTGTGGAGTCTGCCAAGGGACAGAGACTATTGGCACAGACAGTCCCTCATTTGTTATGGAGCCATATACCAACCTTGCCAAAAGAGGTGCCAGGCCAAGGACAAATTTACTGTGAATGTGTGTGTGTGCGTGTACATGTTTATGCAGACCAATGCCCTACTACTTGAGTTAATGGTCAGCCATATTGTTTTTTACAAATATTTTAATAAAGGAAATACATTATTGGCCACGCCATTAAATTAATCAAATCATTGAATTCTGCTTTTTTGCAAATACAGTTAAGCACAGGTTTTGATTGAGCCCATTGAAATAATTATTATTTACAATATGCATACTGTTTTTTACAAGGGTGTAATATAAACATATTTTAATATCAAGCAAAGTATTTTCAGTACTGTGGGTAGCTTAAACTCCATTCAATTTTGTTTTTGTCAAAGTTTAATTAAGGAACACTTCGGTGTGTATTGAGGAGGACTGATTTCCCAAACAAACTCACACAGGATTTTTATCCATCCCAACTCTTCAAGCTGTGTTTTTGTGAGTGAAAGAAGAACCGTCTCTAATCCACTTCACGGATCGGTTTCACAGAGGAAAAAAGCCATTCTCCCTCCAAGCTAAAGTAATTCAGATCAGACACCTTGATGTCTCAAAGAGCACACTGCGAGCTCTTGTTTTCTGTTTTGACTGCTGGGACTCCTCGCCAGGCAGCACCTGATTCCAGCTTACAGATAAAACTAATGAGGTTTTCATTCAAGTCCGTTTTATATCAACAACTGAGTCATCGCAAGACGGGGCTTGTTTCACTAGCCCCTGTGATTATGTCATCAATTAAGGTCGGATTTTGTGAGGTTTGAGTTTTGAAAAAAAAAAGAGGTTAATTTAATAAGGGGTTCTATTACTTTCATTTCCTGCATCATTACTCAAATGTGAACTAGACAAGGTAATTTAATTTCACACATGTACCTATAAATGTCAACATGCTCCAGAAAGCATCAAATGGCGTTTATATGTTTTGTATTAAAATTATGTTTTTATGACTGTGTTTCAGGTTGGGTCATGGGGTCATTGTGTTGGTATGGTTGTGATGTTAGTAGTAACTATGTCCCTAATGATGATGCTGTTAAATTGTTATGCAGTTGCAATGTTCCTGTAATTGTCACTTTTAGCTCCTGTATTTTAGGCTCTGTATTTGTGACTCTTATTTTGTCATATAAATCTTTATGTTGCCATATAGAATTGTGTACTGCCCTTGTGAGAGTTACTGAACAAGACTTTTGTCAGTACACCAAGGTTCTGCAACCGAGGTTCTTTCATCGAGGCCATCTGAATCCAGCCCTGCTTTCTGTTGTTACTTTGTATTTTTGTATATAAAGACTATTTCCCAATTCCCATGTCTTGTCTGTGTTTGGGTTCCAATACCGCATCTCATGTGACAGATGTGCTGATAACCAATAGAGCATTGATTAAAAAAACATTTTTTTTTAAAGTCAATTTAGACCATATCCTGTCCAAGTGTAACCAAATGTCTTCTCTTGTGTTAAACACAATGATGTAGGTGCTGTCTCATTGTTTTTATTTCTGAAAAACGTTCATATTATTGTTCTATAGGGATTGTTCCCTAGACCAATTACACTAATATGATACTTTGTATAAATGTCTTTGCTGTGTAATTTGTATTGATGTATTGATGATGCCTCAGAGAACCATTGTCACAACACACTCTTACTTATGCTTGTCACAATGAGGTATCAGTAGCATTAACAAGGTAATTTGCAACTAATTGCGCAATAATGGGTGGGTCATTATATGGATTAGTATATCTGGCATAAAGCTTGATACCTGCCTGACACCTGAGTGACTTGTAAACACACCCACTTAAACCATGTAACACGCAAGACCTCACTTTTGTGTCACCTGGAATTAGCAGCTGACTTAGACATCAAGGACGGAGACTTAATCTTCTAACAATAACCCTTTGTTTTCCAACAAAATGTTTTCAAATACATCTCGGGGCTGTGCACCTCATTTATCCTTTACCTTGAGGTGACATTTGTTAACAACATTCCATAGCTTTCACATTCCCACCTGGAAACAATAATTGGAAAAGCCGTATGCAGCCTTTGATAATTACTGTCCACATAGTGTGTCACACAGTCTGGTTTACTTTGTTAGGTGTTTGGGCATGTTTTAAGTAAGGATCCTGGGCAACTGCTGAGGTTTTGCTCTAACCTGCAGAGCCTGTGGCTATATGCTTTGTTTCCTTCATGACATCATGATAGAGGTTGAAGTCATCCAATAGAAAATAATGTCTTCTAAAAGAGAAACTTTTAGCCATAAAAAGCTGATGGCACCATTTAGAAAAGAAATGTGTTTTCCTCTTAGCTTGTTTCTATCCAGAGGCCTAATAACTTGTGTGAACTAGAGCCAACCTCTTGGCCATAGGGTCAGCAGTGTACATAAATAACAGTTTGCCGAGAACCCAGCCCCTCCAATCCCCAGCGATGTCAGGGTCTTAGATGGGGTAGATAGAGCAAAAAATATGGCTATAAGATACACCTGGCGAAATATAAAAACATAACCGGTAAAAACACATTTTATAAATATACACAAGCCGTGTGTTTTTACAGGTACTGTGACAGACCGCATCATTTTCCACTAATATATTTCCCCTGGAGATGCAGTGAGTAAAACTTTTCAGGAATAGACTTTGAAACAACTTTCACTCAGCACAATTTTCTTTACAGGGCAGAAGATAACACTGAATATGGTTAAACTGAAAGGCAGATCACAAATAGTGACTTTATAACAAAATATTGTAAAAAATAATTAACTTTCTTATCTAATGAAGTAGCAGATGCGTAATATAATTTCCATATTACTACAGTACAGTGGTATGCAAGTTCTAATGCCTGTTGTTTAATTCAGAGTTTGATCAAATTTGAAGGGAAATTATCGGAGGTGGGCAGTTCCGTCGTTACATTGGTCATTGACAGATGCCCACCTTTCAGCGAGTGGTTCTGCAATTTTGGCGGCTGCTTTATGACACAAAGCCTCAATTAAATACACGGACTAAGCACCGACGGGAGCAGGTTTGTTTATTCAAGGCATTGCATCATAAAGCATTCTGTGAAATGTGGGCATCCGTCAATGACGGGCCGACGTAATGACGGTGTCGCGACAAAATAGCATACCCGTCGGAGTAGCATACCTTGCACTTCTGTGCATGCTTTGTACGGAACAGATCATGTGCAGTAAGAACAGGTTGGGTGTTTGGTTGAGTTTAGGGTGAGGCTACAGATAGAGTTTACTATACGGGTATGTTGATCTGACGAGGTATGCTGATCTGACAGAACAGCTCTGGGAATTACGCACCAGAAAATTTTTAAAGCATCATCATATGTGATGTAATATCACCAAGTGACATCACTGAATTGAATATGAAGACAAAACTAGATACACTGTAGAAGTCTGGCTGAGCTCCTTTCAATAAGGCCAACACGTACAGGTAGATGTGCCGGCTGCTATGTGGAAGGGGCAAGTTCGTGCCAAAGGCAAAATCCACTCAGATCCAGATGGGAAATAACATCGGTTTTAGCGGTAACTCTATTTTAACAGTATTGGCTGTGGCCTGTGGAATTCAGTGCCTAATGTGTCTCATTTCAGAGAGTCTATATACACTGTTGATTTCATTTACAACTTCTACAAGTTCTCTCCAGCGTTGGCATCATCAAGGATGACGACGATAAGGGAGTGCAGAAAACTTACTCTGTACTGCACCTCTTGATCAATGCGGAAAGACTGAAGCAGCTGGTGGTAGACTTTGGAAAACTTTAATCTTCACAGTGAGTGAGTAGGCAGGCCTCGGTTTCAAAGAATTCACCTCACGTGTCAAATCAGAGGCTCAGTTAGTGCCGACTTATGTAACTCTGGGCTTTTGACAGACATACACCTCTGTTGACTACAGATAGGTAATTTGTTTTGATCTGTGATTATACCCCTTGTGTTCCGCGGAAGATGTAATACACCCGCTTGTGAAGCTGTTAGGCAAATCCTCACAATGTGGAGAGAGGTGCCCCCAGGGGTCTAAGTTTTCACCCACCTCCTCTGTCTTTTTCTTTTCATTCCATCATCCCCTTTTCATCTCATATGAGAGACAAAGCCTCCTGCCAAATACTGGAGCCCCCCAGGAGATCATCATACACAAACGTAGAGCTCCTCTGAGGGCGAGGAGAACTAGCATGACGAGGGAAGGCAGAGGATATAGAAAGATGGAGCATAGATTAAGGTTTGTATAAAGGGGAAGAAAGTAAGAAGTGTGTGTTTGTGTGTGTGTGTTCGTTCTCTTCACATTTTTAAGTCTTTCAAAACCACGGGTCATTTTAGTCATCCCGCAATCTCCTTCGACTCTCTCCATGCAATTAACTTTAAAACTACCTTTAGTAATCTCTGCCAGACATACCTACACAAGGATCTACTAATTATTGATGAAATGTGGTTGTTCGTGTGCATTGAACAGCTCATTTAATTGAAGTGGCGCACCACCTTCTCTTTGCTATTCCCTTCCTCCATCACCTCCAAGTACAGGAGATGGTGGGTGGGAGCTTGGAGGGGTGGATTATCTCCAAGAGCTAGTTATATTAATGCCAGTAATTATGTGTTTTGATGACTTTTGATGTGCTTTCTTCAGACAAGTTAATAAGAGAATGACTGCAAATAGAGGGGGCTTTGTGTGTTTTCTTTGGGCTCTGGAAATTCCTGTACATTGGTGGAGGGTTTATGTGAGTGAGTGTGTGTGTTCTATCGAAGGGTAGAATTAAAGGGGAGCGACATGAATGTCACTACACAGATAATGGAATCTTATGATCAAGTTCTCACTTTTATACTCCAGTTAGTCTCAGGTAGACACCCTGGTCAATCCAGTCTGTTGGATCCTAAAAAGATGGCGATAGCTATGGGTGGGGGTTTCCAGGGAGTGTTGTTTCAACTCCACTTAACAGAATTGGAAAGTGGCTTCCTTCGCCAAGAGGAGCATAGGTCTCCCTGCTCTCCCAGAGGAAAATGCTGGCATGAAAAAGCATTCTCTAATAGAAAGAAACGTGCTAATGAGGGATATAAATAACGGGCTCATGAAACGAAGAGAGGGCCAGTGAACAGGAACTGAAGATGAGGGAAAGTACAAATAGAAGAGTCAAAATTCAATCATCGTTAGACGCACACACATGCAGCATATATATATACAAAGGGATTTCTAGCTGTCAATGTTAATGAGGAAGAGTGTGTGTGATGTAAATAAATAAGCTTTCTGATGGAAACACACAATAATATGATCACATACTGTATACCAAGGGTTACTATGACTGGAATGTGATTATCATACTTTTTCTTCTTAGATGTGGAAAGCTGAAGTTGTCTTTTCCGTCATTTAGAGTACTGGTGTATTGTGTATTGACATTCTTCGGGCCAGAGCAAGCAATGTGTCATTTTTACAAGCTTGGTATAAACAAAACAGGCATTTCAGTGGACACATTCAACCACAATCTTTATATAAAAGTATGAAGAAAGTTGCATGTAACCACAGAATTTCATGGCTCTGCTTTTAACATTCTGACCATCATTGTAGTATTATACCATATCATTTGAAATGAAGTTTTCCCTTTTTTACAACTCAAGCAGTTTTTTTAATGACAATTATTCAAAGCATAACTCCACACACGCTCATAAAAAGATATACAGGGCCCTCCAAAATACTGCAACGTAAGGTCTTTTTTTTGTATACTAAAGACATTTGGTTTTCAGATAAATATTAGACAATGGTTCAGCATTCCAGCGTTTATTTCATGGTATTTAACCAGATGTGTGAAGCGACTCAGGATAGATTGAAGGGATTTCGCCCTTCAGTCTCCGCTTCAGGAGGTAAAATGCATGCTTTAATGCAGGGTTCACCAATTCCAGTCCTCGAGGTCCAGAGTCCTGCAGGTTTTAGATGTTTCAGATAAATATCAGACAATGGTTCAGCACACCTGATTCATATAATCAGCTCATCACAATGCCTCAAAACAATCCTGATCTTTAGTATCAGGTGTGTTGGTAGGCAGAAACATCAAAAACCTGCAGGACTTCAGACTTCGAGGACAGTCCAACACAAGCTGATTCCAATCAGCAGGATCGTTATCAGGCTTATGCAGAGCTTGCTGATGTGTTGGAGATTGGAAACATCCAAAACCTGCAGGACTGGAGCCCTCCAGGAATGGAGTTTCACACCTATGGGTTAAGGCAGAGGTGGGCAATCTCGGTCCTCGAGGGCCGGAGTCCTGCAGGTTTTAGAGGTTTCTCACTTCCAACACAAGCTGATTCCAATCAGCAGGATCGTTATCAGACTTATGCAGAGCTTGCTGATGAGCTGATCATATATCAGCTGTGTTGAAGAAGGGCAACATGCAAAACCTGCAGGACTCCGGCCCTCGATGCCCACCTCTGGGCTAAGGTCTGGTGATCAGAGGTGGGTAGAGTAGCCAAAAATTGTACTCAAGTAAGAGTAGAGTTACTTCAAAATAATATTACTCAATTAAAAGTTAAAAGTAGTCAATTAAAAAAATCACTCAAGTACTGAGTAACTAGTTGCTTGAACATGAAGTCAGTTTTATTTTTAAAAACAATATATATATATATATATATATATATATATATATATATAAAACACAACTTTTTAAGCTCAAACAACAGTGCAAGCAGAGACGTTAGCCCAAGTATGCACAAATTTCTTAAAGTTAAAGCACCAAGACGTCATCTTTCAGTTACTTTTTCAGGTTCTCACCATGCCTGCCAGTCTTCAACCAGGGTCAAATTTCCTGTATATAAGCAATGTGTCCGTGAAAACGCTCCCACACTGTCAGTCAAGCGTGAAAATACGGTAAATATAAAGTATGAATGGGGGCGGTGGGTAACGACAATAGTGTAGCCCAAGATAGTGGAGTAAGAGTAGCGTTTCTTATTCACACATTTTCTCAAGTAAAAGTAAAAAGTATCGTGTGGTAAAACTACTCTTAGAAGTAATTTTTTTTCAAAAAGTTACTCAAATAAATATAACGGCGTAAATGTAACTCGTTACCTCTGCTGGTGATTGACATGGCCTATATACTGTAAGACTTCCACTTTTCCCCCTTGATGAAGTCCTTTGTTCTGTTGGTAGTGTGTTTTGGGCCATCTGGTCGCATGAAACTTCTCCCAATTAGTTTGCATGCATTTTTCTGTAAATTGCCAGACAAACCGTTTTTGCAAACTTCAAAATCCATTCTGTTATGACTATCATGAGTTACATTAATAAATATTTTGAAAGAAGACGTTAGCATGCCATACCACAAGTTGCAAACTATTAATCATCAATACGAAGCGGAAGGCCAGATTGGCTTTTGCAAAGACGTACAGAGATCAACCACAAAAGTTCTGAACAAAGTTTTTTTGAGGACTGATGAGACCAAGATTAACTTCTACCAAAGTGATGGAAACAATTTGGAGAAAGAAAGGATCTGCTTATTATCTAAGACGCACAAGCTCATCTCTGCGGAATGGTAGAGATAATGTCATGGTTTGGCTTTGCATGGCTGCTTCTGGAACAGGCTCACTAGTCTTTATTGGTGATGAAACTCAGGATAGTAGCAGCAGAATGAATTCCAAAGTCTACAAAACCAACCAGAAAATTTTATCAAAATGTATCGGATGTGATCAGTGATCAGGCATATCGGCATCTACAAATATACTAATAGAACTGTAAAGCAGATGCATCACACTCTCGGTTCATCAAATGCTGCATTTACAAAGACAGTAACACTTTAGTACTGTACCACTTTCAACATCAAGATTCTACGGTGTGAAAATACATTGCCAGAGGGAGTTCTATAGTGGATATTGAGAGTTTCTCCATAACATTTTATATCAAAGACTGATCTTTGTGATGGCAGAACACACTGAACTGAGATGGATTTAACACACATTAAAAACAAATCCCCAGAGTAAGCCACTGCTTCTTTGCCAAACAAACCGAACAAAGAGGCAATGTATGCATGTATCAAGGGACTGATCATCCCCGTGGATATCAGAAGCATGGGGTGTTTACATATCAGACCGGTTGACACTTGTGATGACAAGAGTAATAATTATCACTACAAAGGCGACTTACAACTCTGAGAAATTAGTGTGTTTTGAAAAATGACTATATAACATTTTAACAATATAACATCAGGAATTCAGTGACAAAAAAACATATTTTTAAATATATGATATAAAAAGGGGACAGAAAAAAAAAAGTCAGGTTTTTCACAAAGGTTGAATCCAAGTACCGTAAAACTCCTTATGAAAACTGCTTAAACACAAGCTCCAAGACTAAAACACTGCATTTCTGTCCTTCTGATTATCATATAAGTCAGGATTATTTGACTGTCGACTGATACCCATTGCCCGCTTTGCTGTTAACCTCTCCCCGATACCACAGTGACTTTTTAGAATGCCACGTTCAACAGCAGATAATGATGTAACAGTCTCCTTAAATATGTAAAATATAAGACTTAATAAAACCCAGCAGTGTGATTATGTCTTAAGTCTAACACTCCACTCCTGGATATGCAGTCCTACACAGTGATCCATTTTAAATCTCTTCTCTTATCCACTGGAACAAGGGTAAGAAAGTTCGCGTGGAAATGACACAAATCAGTGCAATGGAAGTTTTGAAGTAGTGGAGCGCTCTCGCTCACAGTTTCTCCATTTTTTTATGTTGAGATCTCAAAACATGAGGGGAATGTCACAGGGGTTAAAAGGCAATTAGCTGTTCAGTGCTATCAGAGCGTTACTCAGAGTGATGAGAATGATGGTATGAAACTCATTAATATATGTCCGAGCGTTGATATTGCTTTCATGAGAGATCAGACAAGAATAATGAGAAAACCTGTGACTTCTTTGCAGGGGAACAGTTTGGATGAACACTGGACCGTTTTGATAAGCTGAAGCCAATGATATGCATCTACATTCTGCTCTAAAGTAGTACCTTTTTATTTTAATTGATGGTTGCTGTGTTCCATGTTTTTTTTCTTTTTTCAAGTCAGTTAAACCAAGATATGAATATGTATATTGCAAGCATAAGGAAATACACATCCAAAAATAATAATATCTCTTTTGGGCTCTAGCTTAGTCACTCTGGTAGACATACCTCATTATCTCTGGCTGGGAGAACTGCTGAAACTTTATCTTGAACAACAGACAAACTGGGATGAGCCACTCTTGAAATGTGAGGGTTTATGCGAAAGCACAAACAAAAAGACAAGATAAGGGGGTGGATAGACAGTCAGCAAGTTGCAACAAAAGGGACTTAGAAAGTGAAAAAGAGAGCGGGAAATGGCATAGCTAATGACATTGCTATCAGATTTATTCCAAAGAGATGGCAGCAGAAGGATGATTTCTTCGCCCTGTCTTCCCCTTTCCCTGATTATGAAAGGAGACATGGCGTGAGGTCGAGGGTCAAGCCAAAAGGAGACAGCATTGTGTAGAAACTGTCACGCACCGCCACCTATTTTGACATGCACAGGCCAGTTTGTTGTCTGTCGAACATGCAAATTGGTGAGCCCGGGCTGTCATATAAAGGCAGTCAGTTATGCGCTGGTCGGGAAAATGAGAGACCACCTGTAACCAAGAGAATGGCGAGTGATAGACAAGCATTCAGTCGGCCCGCTCGTCATTTCCAGTGCCGCCATTCACCCGTCATCCTCCCCCTTGCGCCCTCCTCCCCCTTCTGCCACAAGCTATCATCAATCCCATCCCCGGTTGCAAAAATACAAATGTAAAAATCTATTCTTAATATTCACAAGCAGACAGTAAGAAGAAATTAGAAATATTCAATAGAACATGTTGAATGGGATTGAATGATTTCTACCTAGTCTGATCCAACATGTAGACAGCTGAGGGTCAGACCCTTATAATTAGTGCCCCACAGTCCAAACGTCACTCTTCTACTGGGAGGGTGCAGGAGGGGCACCCCTTAATTCAGTTGTGTCAAACTCATATTAGCTCAGGCGCCACATGGAGGAAAATATATTACCAAGCGGGCCGCATCATGGTATATAACTTTAAAACAATTGGCGTCAATATACGCAGATTTTCGCTAGTTGTGGGCCAGCCCTAAATTACGGGGCTCAACTGTAATTATATTGTTCCAAAACAATAACATGCTGCAAATGGATCATGGCAACACTTTGCCTGTATAATTTACCAGTAATTGAATTTGTCGTATTAAACATGTTTATGTCGGTTGATGTTATTTTTAGTCGTTGTTTTTTTTTAAACAAAGTGTATAAAATAATGACATCCAGGGCAATTCCATGTGTCCTAGTGGCATTGCTCATCTGAGGATTACTTGTGAAATTACAAATTAATATGTTTTGATTGTGGCCCGGCTGATGAATTGGTCCAACATTACTCATTTTTTTAACTTTACAAAATCATCTCGCGGGCCGGATTAAACCCTTTGCGGGCCTGATCCAGCCCGCGGGCCGTATAATGAATGTATACAGTGAACAAAACTGTTAGCATGAGGTGCTTTTGTCCAAATTGGGGACAAAGATAGGGTGAGCAGATATCCCGGTTTAACTGGGTCAGTCTCATTTGAGCCTCGTGTTACGAGGCCCGGTGGATTTTGCCAACCCCATTGTTTTGTCACATTTTTAGGTTTTCTTTTCCAGTCCAGCAATCCAATTGTTTGGTTCATGTACATTATATGTCAATGACACCGTATATGATAAACCAATTAAAAATAAATCTGTTTAATTCCTTCCTACTCACATTCACATTCCGCGCCCCATGTTTTCGTCATAACGGAACTAGAATGACTTCCTGCTTCTGTGTCTAAGAATCATGGGACATGTAGCCCTACTAGATTAATGCTGCAGTTACTTACTTACGAACTTAATCCTAAATGTGAGCGTTTCTGGCTGCGCGTTTCAAATGTTACAATGTGGGATCACGAGTTAAAACGACACAGCCAGCTTCCAATAGCTGCCGGCCCCAAGCAAAAACTGTTGACTGAAGGTGAGTGCATTGGCTTGTTTAGCGCCGTTGAACTGTCGGCCAAGCTAGCATTAAGCATTCGCTAAAGTAATAACAAAACCAGTGGTCACCAGATTGAGTAGCAATTAAATTTTTTCTAAGTATGTCCTGATAATAATTTGTTGTGCATTTGATTTTCAGTGAAATTGTAATGTCACGGTTTTTAATTTTGAAAAACTGGTCACCCTAGACATAGACATTGTATTTCCATGTAGGAATGAGACAATTAAGTTATTTGAATGTGAAACCTTTACTCATTGTGTGTTGGCCAACAACATATCCAATACAATGTAAAAAAAAGGGACATAATAACAAAACATCATTGGGTTTTGAATGTTTAACCCTCATCATAGGCCACTATTTTGACCTATAAATGCTAACTGTATCGTTTGCCCAGATGAAGAAACACCACCTCTAAAGCCTTGCAACTCAGACACTATACAGTATGTTATTAGGTCATGTCTAATTTATTTTCACCATGTTTTGAAGGGAGAAGTTAAAAAGAATCAAGATATTCCCTAAAGACGTAACATTGCTCCATGCAGCCACCAGAACAAAAGGATCACACACTGTTCTCGCTTCTTCCCCGTCAATTTAAGCAATACATCATAACCCATGTAGACATAAGATAATCACGTCTGTCCACTGTTGTCAGTTTGCCCTACAAAACATTTTCCCCAAATTATCCATTAAAAATGAGGGATTAGGTGTCTTTCTGTTATAATATGGGGCAAAAATTGTCCTCATTATATGATTTAGTCCAGTCAAATGTATTCAAATGCCACCTTTATTACCCCCGAGGTGCTTTGCATAAATTGAATAAATCCAACAGATACTCGGCGAGAATCAAACATATCAAAGGTTTCCTGTCTTTGAAGTGGGGGTAGACTCTAATTCCAAAACAGATTTTCATGATAAATAAATACATAATTTATGAATATGTGGTTGTAGTGGTAGAATATGACGAAGAACAGGGGGGAAATATGAAAGCAACTCTAAAAATGCATGAAACATTTTAAGATGGGGAAATGTCAAGAGACGCAGAATGACACACAAAGTGCTGCCTGCCGACCAATTGCCTGACTGATAAACAAACTGATTAGCATATGTACACTGGAGCATAAATTGTGCTCATTTGCTTAAACATAGTCTCAATCAGAATATAACACAACATTGACGTGTGTCGTAAAAATCTGGAAATTATGTTGATGGAAATGATGACGATGGAAACGTTTCAATTACAGAATTTTTGAAAATGACAGATGATTTCGGCAACCAACATAAGACTAATTGCTCCCTGGAATTTTATGGAAAGCAAATTGTCATGTTGATCAACTATGCAGCACTTCTCACATTTCAGTAAGTCAACATATTGTCACAATATCCATGGATTTTAATAGAGAATTTCATATGGAATTTGTACAAACAGCATTTGAAATTATTTTTCCAGGTTCATTTTGTGCCCCCTTTCACTCTTTTACTGCTAAACGTTATCTTAAAAAACAACCCCTACAGTACTAGATGATTTCGAGCATTTCCACTCATCTTTCAAGGCAAACAGAATATAGTGTGCTATGACTACATAAACACGATGGATACCATATGAAAGATTGGATTCCATTCTTTCATGAGAAAAAAAAGGTATGTTTCTACCTTATTCCGTTCTTCAGTAATCACCATTTAAAAATAGGTAATTTGAGTGACATCAAGCGAAAATTGAAAAATGATGAGAAAACAAGCATTTTGTGAAAAGATGCATTTTCTGCACAACAGTGACTTTGACACAATTTTTTGGGGGTTTAGTGACGCTCTGTGAATTAGATGTAATGTGACAAACGCTTTGATCATTTATGTCATCCTTAAAAACATTCTATTTCCAAAGATCGCCATGTTTTCTTGTAATTTGATACCCGAGGGCCCATTGAAAAGAGATACAATGCTGCTATCTGCTGGTCATAGTTAGTGGGTGTTTTTGGATTTTCCCACCCTATTCACAAAGCAGCGCTGCACAAGACGTTGCACAAGACGTTGCACTGCCCCTTGAGGAAAAAAAAAGTGTTGACGTCAATTGACGTTTTTGGCGGTATACAATTGACAAGTTAAAAGGAGCATCGGTTTAGATTTGTTTTTTCCACTCCCCACTCCTTCCATGTTTTCTCTTTGCATTAGAAACTCGGGGCGCTGTTAGCAACACGCCAGGCTTACCGTTCTGTCTCCCTCTGTTGGTCGTTGTTGTTATTATTTTCATATTTCTTGGTTGTGACTACAAAGACAAATTCCTTGTGTTTTACATACTTGGCCAAAAAAGATGATTTTGATATCCATACAGCTATAGAATGAAGTCTGTTGGTTGTGATGTGTTTTACTGTACAATTTCAATTGGTTCTGAAGCTGTTTTGCACAACCAAAGTACGATAAAATGTTCAGCTATGATTTGGACCCTAGAGATATCTGGGGAATATGTCAATTAGTCACAGATTGAAGGCCATATTACTATGAGAAAATAACATATATGACATACAGATGGCAGCGCAACACAAGGCCAGAATTAGTCTTTGAAGTCATGCAGGATTTAAATATTATTTGAATAAATTACACATCGGCTTATCTTAATCAGAATGTCAGAAGTGCCGTTTCACAAAAGATGGGACATTATTAGCTTTCCAAATATACCTGAGCAAATGTTCTGCCATGATTGATGACCAAGTTGAGCATTTCATTAGCATGCGCTTTATTTCCCCACCAACCATTTTAAGGTGGTTAAAATAGTTGAAGTAAATAATTGAAATTTTGATTGTTCCTCCCACATGAAGGCCTGCGGTGCAAGCAATCACAACAAATCATCCTAGACTGCAATACTGTCTTGGCGTTGCAATTTGCTTCAAGCTGTTTGATAGCAATGTTCAACAAATGTCCATTTTCTTATTAAAGGACCCGGTAAAGTACATTACATATATTGAAACATTTACAAATTGAGTTCGGAAAGATTAATCAATTAAGCCTTTGAGTAACAAACTACAAACGGAACGCCAACAGGGGTAAATAATGGAGGTTCTGCACCTACGCAAATGTTCGTTTAACCTGTGCTCCACAAGGTTATTTCTACTGGTGATGACGCCAACACACATTCTACACAAAAGTACACTCGCATACACACACACACACAAGCCTGAAGGAAGGATGATTTATGTGGGAAGATCCATCTTCATCATCTTGCCGCTCACCTTGGTCTCCATCAGTGTTAATTAAAGGAAGGTCAGTGTCACCCTCCCTGCTCCTCCACCCCCCGCCTGGCCCTCTTTTACATAATAAATCACTCCAGATACACAAAGGGAGCTGTTGACACAAACAGAATGCTCCCAGCTAACTAGCCAACTGCAGTTCATTGCACTGAGGAGTCAATTCAAAGCATACCATAAATAATACGGAATGTCACAGTGTAGCGTCTTCGTCTGGCAACGAAAGAATAGAAGAAAAATGCACTTTGTTCTGGGACAAAAACAATCCATACTTTACACAATATGTGGAATCTGTAAAATGCATCAGAAGATGCGCATCTTGTATTGATCCACTTAAATCAAATAAGACCATCAAACAGTCATGTTTCAAAAGTTTCCGTACAGTTTCTATCTATCTATATATGAAACAGATAAAAATAAGTCTATAAAAAAAAACATTATGCTAAGTTATGACAGTATGTCAACAAGTTTATCCCAAATCATATGGATTGAAAACAATAAAACCCCAACGTGGTGATTATTCGGATCACTTGCTGCACTTGCTTCCATTTTTATCCTCCGAGGACAGAATTAAACTCGTGCGGCTTACACAGGAAGAAAGAAACATCCACTGGCATAACCGCACCGCCCACCCCACGGCAGTACGGTGGTTTGTGTCATGGGGCTTTGGTCAGCCTCACATTGTGTACATCATTACCTTCTTGGACTCATTCTTCTCCCCCAAAAGAAACAAGAAACACGTGCTTGGTATTGTGCGCAATTTCCCTGGTTTTCTAGGTTACTGTCAGCCTTGCATAATGATGGCGACAGTACAGCTCTTATCACAAACTAGCATTCGTGGCCCCGCTGCTCTCTCCTCAGTCATCAAGCCATTGATGTAATTGAACCAGGCCTTCTCTGTCAAGCGAGCCACGCGGCTCAATAGCATGTGTTCCCAATACTCTGGATCGAGAGAGTCATGCTGCCTGGCAGGAAGGAGTGCAGTCTGGCTTGTTGCTCTCAATAAATCTCATTTCCACTAATTGTACAGAATTCACCTGAAAAGAACATGGTTTATTACCAGTTTAGCTGTGTGATCAAGGCAAAAATATTTGTTTGGATTATTGAAAGATGTTTGATGGACAGTCAGAATTTGCCAAATCACCTAACGTGCGTTGAAAATTTTAATTCATTTGTATCTTTGGAACTATGTGTGTCAGGTCCAAATTTAGGAACATTCCACTTATCTTTTTTTAATCAAATATGGTAATAAATATATTTTTTAAATACCATAAAATCCCTTGAATACACCCTCCCCCCGAAAAAAATCACCATTAAAAAAACTTTTATTTTATGGACCCAGTCAGAATTTGTTAAATCACTGAATAAGGTGCGTTGAAAACTGAATCAATAATAGATGTTGTTTGTATGTTGAAACTATGCCAGGTCTAAATCGAGGTACTATAATATTAAAAATAAATAAATACCCTAAAATCACGCAAATATAATGCACCCGTGGATAAAACGCCCCACAAAATCACCCTTAGAAACTTTTCTCTCTCTTTCTGTACTTGTGCATAATACGTCCCCAAGCTGCTGGTATCCTTTATGATGAATAATATGAATGAATAAAGATTCAAAACTAATCAATAAAGTGTAAATGTTTTTAAATCCAGGTTAAAATCAATGCTCTTTTTCCATACTTATGATTAAGATCTGTGAAAGTATTTTAAAAATCATGTTTTTTGAAAATCTGTTTTTTACACTGCATGTTTTTAGTTATTTTAGCAAGCCATCTTTTTATTTCCTTACTTTGTTTTTAAATCTCTTTAACACTGTAACTGCTTTTAATTGACTCATTGAGCCATTTTCAGCAGTAAAAAGTTAATATTTGTCCAGAATTAATTTGATAACTTTATTATTTTTCTTGTGCAATTAATAATTTTAAAAACACATTTTTCCACTTGCTATCAACTGAAGATGACATCTCCTGTGCTGAGAAAGTAGACAACCAACCATGGCTATATTAAACTTCAAACTGGGAAAAAAAAACAAAAAAAAACGGCCAATCATGTGTCACTTGTTTTCTGGGTTTGGTCAACAAACTGAGCCATGATTGGTCGTTACCTACTTCTTCAGCACATGTTATGTCATCTTCAGTCGACAGCATGTGGGGAAAAAAAGTTACCAAATTCATTCTGGACAAAATATCAACTTTTTGTTGCTGAAAATGGATCAATGAGTCATGTAGCCCATCAAATGTACTTTTAATGACACTATGTAAAGCACATTGGAGTTATGTTGTGGAAGAAAGGCACTATATATCAGAGATTTTAACGTTTTATTTTTTTTTATCAACTAAACAATGTCAATATTATTAAATACTTATTAATCCCCTGTATAATACCCCCCTCCCCTCCCCCTCAACTTTGGATACTATTTTCCCCCCCAAAAATGAGTTTTATTCCTAAAATTTTACAGGAACAATAAGATTTGTGTCAAGATTAATCACTGTATTTAATCTACGGCTCTCTTTATTAGTTTGCTATTTGTATTATTTCCTAAACAACATCTTAAAGCACTGTGAATGGGGAAAACGTCAAATGGGTTGACGGGAAAACACTAAATATTTCATTCTCTAATCAGTAGTTGTTAGTCTAAGACAACCGCTACCATTTGACTTGTGTTTAGTGTTAATTACTACCCTCATTGAATAAAACTAGGACACAAATAAAGCCATTACCATCTGAAGTAGCAAAAACAAACAATCCCTTCTTCCTTCTTTGTTTTTCACCTCCACCTGATTAGCACTGGCCTTGCCGAGTCCTTGTTGCCCTCTGACAAAGTCCTCAATGTCCTGCATATCTGCCTAAGTGACCAGCAAGGGGTCAAGGGTTACCAAGAGCTGCCACTTCCCCTGTCACAGGAAACAAGCAGCGGATCGGTGAAAGGAGAGAGAAGGAGGGGCGGGGGGTAATATTCAAAATAAATACAATGACACGGAGGAGCCTGGAATCCAGGTAGACACACACAAACGCTCTTTCACACACGCACAGGGCGGCTACAACAATGATGGTTTCATAAGGCAGCAGGTTCAAAACTCATGCAATTATACACACGAGACCTATCTCAGTACGCACACTCATACTGCCTCAGGGTGAGGTTGTCATGGTCAAGTAAGCATGGAGTCATTGCAGGTGCTTAAGATTCACACTGATCACACTACATGTTTATATATGGTGCATACATATCGTTATAATTACAAAATAATGACTCTGAAAACTAAGGGAAATTGTCCACCAATGAATTTTACAAATACTCGAGCATTGAGTGTCAAATGTGCAACCGCAGGGCAGTTACTTGGTCGAGAGAAAAAAAAAGCCGAAGTGGGATTGCGACATCCACAAAACCGCAGATTCTCTTGGTGGTTAGCAAAACACTACTTAGTGAGGCGACACTGTCATCTCTCTATTCAAAAAAGAGCCTGAGCGCGGTTGCATAAAAGTCAAATAAGTATTATCAAGAAGCGTGTGCATGCGCAGGCTGCCACAGCAAAAAATGGTCTTTTGTGTGGTCACATACAGACGTGACAAGGGTTAGAAAGGTTGATTTTGTGAGCATGTTCGTTGTAATTCCGTTGATAAGCACCTTGTTATTTCGGAGTCTGGTCTGTCATTATATTGGACATTGTTGTGCCTCCCCTCGTCCCTGGTTTTTGTTTTACTCAAGTTAAAGTGGCCCGGAATGGCGGGATTAATCCATCCATCCATCCATCCATTTTCTTAGCCGCTTTTCCTCACAAGGGTCGCGGGGGGTGCTGGAGCCTATCCCAGCTGGCTTCGGGCAGTAGGCGGGGTACACCCTGAACTGGTTGCCAGCCAATCGCAGGGCACACAGAGACGAACAACCACTCTCACAATCACACCTAGGGACAATTTTGGAGTGTTCAATTAACCTGCCATGCATGTCTTTGGAATGTGGGAGGAAACCGGAGTACCCGGTGAAAACCCACGCAAGCACGGGGAGAACATGCAAACTCCACCCAGGAAGGCCGAAGCCCGGACTCGATCTCACGTCCTCTGCACTGGGAGGCGGACGTGCTAACCAGTCAGCCACCGTGCTGCCCGGCGGGATTAATCAAAAAAGAAATTCAAATATATGTTATCGTAAATAAGTTAAAAGTCAAGTATACTGTAAAATGACTTTTGTCATACAAACAAAACAAATACCAATCAAATCTGTCACGTCAAATACGGTGTCACAATACTTACAACAATTGTTTCTAAATCCTAATATAAATGTGTGATTTAAGTCTAAATATTATGCCTTTTTAGAATGCAACTATGTAAAGAAGATTGTGTTTGGATGATTCATTTGACCACATGCACAATCATATCATACAATATACAATTTTAAAATATTATTTTTAAACGCTAACAAACGCAAATGTATTCTTTCCGTGTGTCTTGCACTTTGTTAAATCACTGCGAGGAATGCGCTTGAATACAATGCAGCATAAATACTGTGACTGCACTGCCCTCAAATGGCACAATGAGGTCAATGCATGAGCCTCTCCTCCTGTCTTCAGAGTCCCTCCAGGATAGAGAAACATTAATTAAGGAGCCACCATGAGCAGCCAAGGAGCATAATTTATTTTAAACTCACTCACTCACTGGCATAGTCCCGCTGTCTCTCTCTCTCTAACACACACACACACACACACACTGGAGAGACTCACGGTAATCCACCCCCCCCCCCCTTATTCTCCACAGCTTCTGATAACTGTGAAATTCACTCCCTGTGCACAAAGACATAGCCGCGGAGGAAAATAATTTCAGTAATAGAGCTAATGGGCTTAAGTGAGACTGGAGAGCAGCCAAAAGCAGCTGCGGAGAATTGAGAGAAGAGGGCGACGAGGAGAAAACTGGCTGGAAGAAAAAGATGCAAGCGAGCGGAAGAAAGGAGAAGAGCAGAGCATCTTTTGTTTCATGATTAGATTGTTGAAGAAGAGATGGGAATGCTCATTTTCTCCTCAATGTCAGGATCCGGTTTGCTGATAAGAGTAACTCTGCTTATACAATGGAAGGATTTGGGATGATGGTTAATATAATTGATTTGGCCAAATCGGACTACAATGCTTGCAGAGCAATTACATTTCTTTTTGTGTTTAATTGCCATAGAGGGTGCAGATACATGATAAAACACACACATAAGCACTTGTCTGTCGGCCAACTAAATAAAATGCCGGGAAGAATAATGGGAATACTTTCCCAAATGGGTTATTATGGATGTGACTATATTCTGCTGAACTTAACTACAATTGTGGTATTTTAAAAAATGCAGTGCCATACAATTAAAATACACAATGCATTGGTGTCAAAATTAGTGCATTCATTTTGAAGTAATTTAAAGTTCCTTTAACGACCTATTTTTTTTAACACAATGTTAATGACCACCCCTTACTTGGAAAGCCTGTACTGAGGGAATTCCAGTCGCATCGCAGCAGGCATGTGCATGTAAATATTTAGCAGTAATAAATTTAATAATAATGCATATATTTGTGGAGACTGGAGTCAAGTTGTATTTTACAATTTTAAAAATGTGCAGAATTTCACAAGTTACTTCATGTTAAAGATTAGATAGCTCTTAATATGAAAAGGAAAATGCACTGAGCTGTCACCAACGTCTTACAAATGCAATTATGCCATCTAGTGGCTGAAAAATGTCCTCAACACAAACCAATATCACATTTTTTTTTTTTACAGTACATCTTTTTCATTTTAACTGAGTTTTATAAGTTATTCTGAAATTACTGTATCAATGACAAAAAGATGCAGCCATATTTCTATTAGTTTAACATTCACCCCCCCACACACACTTATATATATATATATATGTGTGTGTGTGTGTGTGTGTGTGTGTGTGTGTGTGTGTGTGTGTGTGTGTGTGTGCGTGTGTGTGTGTGTGTGTGTGTGTGTATTAACCATAGATTTTCCCACTACTGAAATTAAAACCTGAGGTGTTTTTTTGATGATTCTGGCAATCTTATCAAGAAGCTTCCACAGTAACACAATATGAAATTGTTCCCCGTACATGAACAGTGATGGATGCGATAAGCAAACTACTGTGAACACATCATGTAAGTTGCTGACTTAAACTGGTGCTAATGTAATTGTGTTTGCTTTCATTATGTAGAGAGCCCCTGTCATAAGGAGTTGGCCAACAGCTGCATCAAGAATTAACCATTAAACCCCTCAGCAAAGGCTGAGGCAAGTCCAAATGAGCCTGCTCTCTCCTCTCCTTTCCTTTCCACTCTCCCAACCAACCGTCCCGGTATTAAGTGAGGCGAGTGACAGAGATATGAATGTGATATTCCCTCTGGTATTTTTAACCGCCGTATTGAATTCGTATAAAACACTTAAGGGTCCTCAGTTTCTGCCTTATGGGAGCCTCTCGCAAGGCTATCTGTTAAAGTCTCTAGAGAGAGTAAAAGAGAGCCTCTGCTGCCACCGAAAAAAAAAAAATGTTTTCCTCTTACACTGTCCTCATCTTTGAGGCAAATAAGGATTTCATGAGTAGCTTCCATACCAACTCGACACTCATAAAAAGCTAATGAATATGAGGGGAAAGGTCTATAAGAATCTTGATGTGTTCACCTCCTGATATTGGATAATGGCTTAAGGAAATTTCAATATATAACAATGAAATGGCACGGCACGAGAACATTAAAAAAAAATCCCAATAAAAATCCAAAGAGAAAAGATATCATTAAAGACTTGCGAATATCAGGCTGTAGGATGAATAATGTAGAAGGCGGAGAGACGACCACACCAATCTAACACAACCTTATGAATTACTCTGTGATTTATTTCCGGGCCCAGGCTTTTTCCTCATGCTTGAGTGAGACTTATCACTTAACAATCAATTATTAACATGTGTCAGCATAAGGAGTGCTATTACAGGGATTGAGATGCATGTTGTACACTGGCCAAAACTGACAACACTTCTTGTAGTCTCGCTCCGCCGTCTGTTTGAAAAGCTCAATTTTAGTTGGAAACGGGAATTTCTGGCTCTTAATTTGTGAATAATGCATCAGATGCAATCCACATTATACTAAAAAGGATGAGGAGGTAGGATGGTACATTAAAAAGGTTTTCAACTCTACATGCTTGCTTCATCATTTTTTTTTTTTTTTAGAATAGGATGAAAATCGCAATGAAAGGAAAAGTGTTTTTTTTTTCTTCAAAAAAAAAAGAGGAACGGTCCTCAGAATTGAAACATGGTGATGTTATTATAGACAACAAAATGTTACAACATTTACACTCTACAGATGCAATAAATAAATATCCAAATATACATCTGCTTATTAGGGCCTGAGCAGTGACTGCCCCATTTTTGCCCTTTTGAAGAATTACAATACTGTTGCAGTGGCAACGCATTATTTTCATTTTAATGACACAACCATAACTGAACAATATATTGCATCAAGAGCCACAAGAATTATGAGGCATATTTAACAGTCCACGACCTACAAAAAAGGTCTCTTGAAGCCATGTGCCAAACCTAATACAAAGTCCACCATTTTGAATTTTCTTTCAAATTTAGCCCCATTTTAGGCCTATTACAGAGCTCACATTTCAAAGAACTCCTAAAGATTTTATCCGATTGACTTGAAATTTGTGGGTGTTTCATCTAAAGATAAACCAAGATGCAAAGTAAAGCTTTTTATTTCACCCAATGCTGTTTCTGTGGCGACGCGCTGTTTGCCAAGATACATAAGGCTGATTTTGATGACCTTAAGTAACACAAATGAAAACATGAAACTTTGCACACTCATCACACCTGCCGAAATAATCAATGTTCTGTTAGTTTACGTGTGGTTACAAATGAAGAAAAAAGGGCTCAGTACTGACGCAGCTGTATATTTCAATCATATCTACAAGACGTTTGAAGAATAAGTAACAGTCCAACACAAACACAAAAAGTATCTTGGAAAATAAGTCCGCCATTTTCAGCCTATTATAGAGGTTAGATTAACAGAACAAAAAAACTCCTATTGAATTTATTTTATTGATTTAAATATGTGCGTGTTTTATCTAAAGATAAAAAGTAAAAGCAAAACTTTTAAATCTATTTTTGAAAGCTGTTGCTTTGGTGATGCGCTGTTTGCCATGAAAAATTATGCTGATTTTGATGGTCTCGAAAACTCGTGAAATTTTGCACACTCATCAGGCCTGGCAAAAAAAAAAAAAAAATCCATATGTAAAGCTTTATTGTGCTATTTAAAAAAAAAAAAAAAAAAAAAGTTCCAATGTGCCGGTAAACTACCCCACAGTGGCCCGTTCGGATTAAAACTGAATGCGGTATTAATGAGGCAAGCTGATCAGCCAAGGATATCATCATTTCACCCTCATGTCCATCAACAAGGGTACAGATGTAAGCGGTGGTAAACCTGATGACCGTTAAACAAAAAACACATTCATTATGCAGACAGATCATCACCCTCCCATAATCTGCCAATTTGCATAATCACAATCACTTCTGTTTGTATGACGACATCTGATGAAAAGTCTTTATGTACTGATACGGGTAGAAAAGGAACAAGAGAATAAGTGATGGGGTCTTAATGGATGTTTTGAATATGCAATGTGTGTCTGACTTCGTCGGGTTTGGAAGAGGAGACATGTATGATTTATAAGTCGTCTACACTAGTGATAGACTGATGTGGGAAGTGTGTGTGTGTGTGTGTGTGGGGGGGGGGGGGTTAAGGGGGGTCAAGGCCGATAACGATACCAAATATTAGCAGTCAAGGAGGCCAATAACCGATATTTCAAACCGATATTCATTTGCAGTAAGGAAGAAAATATTAGCAAAGAAATTGTAAAAAAAAATATTTTGTTGAAATGAAAAGACAGTTTTGTTTAAAAATTATAACAAAAATTGCAGGGAGCTGTCAGAGTCATTGAAATGTCTTAAGATAAATAAATAAAAACTAAGCAAGTAAATAGTTCCCTAAAGTTCTCTACGATAAATAAATTAAAATAAAATTATAAATTTCGAATTTTTTAAAAAATAAAACTTGAAGGGTGTTGCCAGTATCAGCATAATCTTTTATAAAGTTTAAATTTAAATAAGACATGAATGAAAAGTTATCTGTATCTCACTGAACAACAAATGCATGTGAATGTAGCTGGGTTTTCCTCGGGGTTCCTAAAAGGTTTCAAAAGATCTTTGCAGACAGTCTAAAACAATTTATTTTCGACAAGTTAACAGTGTCTGTGAACACTGAACATCTTACAAATCCTGATGAAAGTGACCCGGAAGTGGCCTAAAATCAATAGAAAGTGACCCGATTTCAACGGGAAGTAACCCAGAAGTGACCTTATTTCAACAGGAAGTGACCCGGAAGTGGCCTGATTTCAACAGGAAGTGACCCAGAAGTGACCTAATTTCAACAGGAAGTGGCATGGAAGTGACCAAAAATCAACAGGAAGTGACTTGATGTCCTGATTTCATCAGGAAGTGACCCTGAAGTGACCTGATTTCAACAGGAAGTGGCCTGTATTCAACAGTAAGTGACCTAATTTCAACAGGAAGTGACCCCGAACTTTTGTTGTTGTTTTTTTGCATTCACTCACACAAATACGCACACATACAAACACTGTCTCCCAGGCGGGGAAGCGAGCCCCCCCCAACCTGCAATGGAGGCAAGTGACGGTACCACTGAACTGCCTTAAAATCAACAAGAAGTGACCTGATTTAAACAGGAAGTGACCCGGAAATGACCGGATTTCAACTACTACGACTACTAGTGCTACTACTACTGCTACTACTACTATTGCTACAAGTACTACATGCGGCTTTCAACCTTGCAAGAGTCACCTTTCCCATTCAATTTTTTTGCTACGTTTACAAGCATTTACCGTTCAGTGAGATACCAGCTGTATCGGCCTTCACGTTTCGTAAAAAGGCCGATGTTGATATTTTTCAAAAATGCCAAATATTGGCACCGATAATCGGACCGGCCGATAATCGGTCTATCCTTAGTCTATACTAGCATCTCGATTGACGAACGCACAAGGGATCATTTATGTTATATAAAGCATCAAAGCTGCTAACAAATATTTAGGATCAAAAAATAAAAACGTACTTTCCATTGGCGGTTTAAACTATTGGAAGTGCAATAGATGCAATAGTTTGTTTAAGTTTGTGCAGGATCCGATGTCATATTTTTGTGTGTGACCGGAAATCTAACAGGAGAAAGTCCTCACCTCTTTTTTTTTTCTTCCAAGAGCATTGGCAATCTGGGTATGAGAGATAACAGAGTGAAAAATGTTGGAAGCAATCCACTCTGCCTTGGAGTAAGACCTTTACGATTTCACCACTTCATTAGGAAGTGGCTAATCTCTCCACTCGAGTGGCCTGATAAGGACTCGGCGCTAATGCAGGGGGAGTCAAAGTTCAAACAGCCTTCGATGTTTTGATGCTTAACTTACCAAAGTTCTTGTATGTTCATTAGACAGCTTTATCAGGAAATTCTTCTCTTACATTCCCCAATAGCCATCAAGATTGGACGAGGTGGCGGCGGATTCGGGAGGGGACAAGGTGGAGAGCAGCGCAGTCTGCTGATAACAGATAGCGAGGATAGCGTGCTCTTGTTGAAGGACGGATGGAGGGATGAGGTGGAGAGAGAAAGGAAGCAGACCATCTTCAGTCATATCTCGATTAAGTCTTAGGCGGGTGGGGGTGGGGGAGGGGGGTGTAATAAAGGCTGTGTGCTGTCGTGCATGCGTGCTTGCGTATGTGGCTGGGCACATATGGGTATGATTTTGTGTGCTGTCCACATTTGCATGCATCTGCAAAGTCGTTTGTATGTGTGTGTGTGCGTGTGTTTGTGTGTGTCAAGCCTTGATGTCCTTATGCAGTCACATCTCCATCCACGCGACAAGTGCCTGAGCCCCTCCACTCATCAATTTTGCATTGCCATTTAAAGAAGCCTATCAAAAGTTCCCATCAGATTCACATCTGCCCCTGGTGCACATAAAAGGCCTATTTATACTGATCCCATCTCCCTGAAATTGTTTTTCAAAGCAAAGATATTATTTTGTGCCCTTCTAGTATCAAAGGCTCGTCAGCACTCCAGAGAGTTAACCACATAAATCAAAGTAGCACAGGAGCAAGAAGACACTAACTGTGAGTGGTTAAAAAAAATATGGCACATTAAGCCTGAGCTACTTTGGGATGTTTGGATGCTCTTATTTTTGTTTACCCGGTCTGGAGTCTGTCACTTTGAGTCAGGCGACACCAGCGCAGCCTTTTAATTGGCTCTGACATGTTTCTCATTTCAGACAAACTTTACTGATGTACAAACATGCTGTTCACCCTTCACTGAGGAACTTGTGAAAAATATAGTTGACAAACTCCTGAGAGGAAGTGAATCAAAGGTTACAAAATGCTTAGACGTAGTGAAGTGGTGGTGATGCGCTCTGCTGGTTGTACGGACCAACAAACGTATTTCTGAGCACAGGTGCGTTGAACATTGTCAAGACACATTAAATACAATATTGCAATAGTGAGCAGATTTGATTTCCTGAGAAACATAATTCCGCAATGTACAGCTGTCCAAATTAATCTATTTATCGACAACTAATCAATTATCAAATTAGTTGATTTTAACTCATTTGCTCCCGTATAAAAAAAACACTCCATTTTAAATATTGCCATGGTCCCAAAAGCGTATTTATTCGATTTTTATGTTTTTTTGTTTTAATGCTAGAGCATACAGAAGGCTTTGATGCAGCCTCTGACCTGAAGAGGTTGCTTAAAGCAACGGTAGTTATTACAAAAAAAGGCCAGCAAGTGGCAGCAGATTATAAGAGATCAACCAGGGCCATGTTGCAACTAGCTCCTTTTGCCAGTGTTTTCAAAAGGTTTGTGAATGATGATAAAATTTAGCTATATTCTAATGCTAATTGCTGCAAAACTGAAACAAAACATATACAGATATACTTTTTTTCTGATGAAAAAAGAGACTCTAATCCTTCTTTTGGTAGGTTCCAGGTGTTTATAGCATTAGAACACAATATTCTGTGGCCCTTGCAAAATCAGTCAAAATACAGTAAAAGAGCTGGGAGCGAAGGGGATTGCTTCAGTGAACATGGCTGGGAGTGAAAGACTTAATAATGGAGTAATTGTTTGCAGCCATTTTCTAATTGAAAATTTTCCAAATCCTCTGATTTTAGAATTTCAACAGTAATTGTTCACTGATATCTGTAGTACTTCATGAAAGAAGACTAATTCTCTTCTGTGTTTAATCAAAATAAAACATTTGCAACATCTGTATATACTTTGGAAAAACAATAACAACATTAATCCCCCTTTATTTTAATCACTATACGAATACGAAGTATGGAATAACTGGTAAATAAACAGTAATCAGGGCAAAATGCTTTTGTAGTACACTTAAATGCAAAATTAAAATGAATCCCACTTGTTGATTAATCGATTGAATAATCGATAGATTAATCGATTCTAAAAATATTTGATAGTGACAGCACTACCACAATGGTGTACGTTTGCCTGGTGTTAGGGGCACAGTTTGCTGAAGTAATTTCATATTAAAGACCCTGTAAATCAGATTGATAAGTTTAAATATGTTTTTGTAAATGTATTGTTAGAAGAATTTAGACATTTGTTACAGCAAATGCTGCCATTGGCACTTTTTGAAATTTGAGTTGACACGCTATTGTAAACCAGGTTACCTTTCCACTATAATAAAAGTCAAAGTGTAAATCTAAATCCTGTTTTACATGGACTACAAAATGTAAGACAATGTCGTGATGTGTCAGAACCGGAATAAAATCTAATTGTAGGCCCCTGAATCTGATATAAATCAAATTGTGGGCCTCTGAATCAGAATTGAATCGAATCGTGAGGTATCCATAGATTCCCACCCCTAGCGTGAACACAGCAGACTGGCTTCCCGGCCAATGGAAGTGTCTCCTAAGTAAAAAAAATAAAAAGTTCTATCGTTCGGGTTAATGTGCGAACCCCCCACCAATACCCCAATCACCACCCCCAATAGCTACCCTGCAATGCCTTCGATGGCGTTTGTCTCAAAGGAAAGTAAATGGTATGATTCCACATTACTCAGTATTTGCCCAATTTATTCATTCATTTTCAATGGGACTGACATTAAACTTTTTCTAAATACGACTTTCCACACCCACTTCCATACTCATCGCCAGGTGTCTGATTCTGCTCGGCGGCAGTTGGTAAAGTGCATTGTCAAGTAACC
The DNA here is from genome assembly GCF_051991255.1 of Vanacampus margaritifer. Classification (NCBI taxonomy): domain Eukaryota; kingdom Metazoa; phylum Chordata; class Actinopteri; order Syngnathiformes; family Syngnathidae; genus Vanacampus; species Vanacampus margaritifer. Next base: position 12,374,906 of record NC_135440.1, on the reverse strand, counting down.
AGGAGGTTGCAGGTTTGAATCTCACCTCCGACTGTACATACTGTAGGTTATCCATGGCGGAGAACCTGGGTTCAAACCCCGCTTGGACCACCTTTTAATACATTCGATGGTTCGATACAAACTGACTATCAGATCAGGAAATGGATTATAATTTCAAGTTTTCTTTTTATTAATTTGCCATTTAACTACGAGTAAAAACGTACAATTTTCACATAATCTATCTTCCAATAGACTTCATAAGCACATGCCTCCAATCTTAGCATTCAGCTAATAGAATTCTCATTCCCACGCAATTTCTGCAGAAAGAAGTTTTTCAAGATACTTCCTACAGACTGAACTGCTGTCAAGTAACGAATAGATAACAAACGAGGGTGCCAGCTGGGCCACAAAATGCTACCGAGATAATCTTTTGTCAGTGAATCGAACCTGAGCCAAGGGAACAGAAATGTATCTCTGAGGGCAAAGCGTCAACACCTTAGTTATCAGGACATACTTAGCCCTCGAATCAAAGCTGGGCTGGCCACTACTTTGAATTGTAGTCTTGACAAATGTACCCTATATACGTAAATGATCCGATTTTAGAAAGCTTTTGCCAGCCTTAAAGGTTTGTTTTCCCAAACAATCAACACTGGATCTGAGCAGCACCACCCTCAAGCCACCAATGACAGGACAGTCTCCGTTTATCTCCACATTAGTCGAACCAACAACAAAGAGACCATCTTCAGAATTGTCCACATTCATAGCACCTTCATCCCCCTTCCTCCATCTCAACATTGCAGCCAAGCATCTTGATCTTGAAAAGTTCTCTTAATCAAAGTGCAGCTGGGAGGCTAATCAAAGAGCCCCAAATAACTCCATCTCCCAACACAGGCCATGGGAGGATTAAAAATCCACTATCCAGAACTGGGTTTCTTCGATCTAGGGGATGCTAACGCATAATGGGAACTCCCCAAAGCCCAAGATCACAGCTGAGCTGTTGGGCGCAGCATGCTGAGGCCCCTCTTTAAATCCTAAAGAGATCCTATCAGGAGCTGATGAAAATAGATATTGCTCTCTCTGCGTCTGGAGGATTAAAACGGAGCCCAGTGTGGGGGTGTTGGTTCAAGGGGCGAAAAATGAAATAAATAAAATCAAAGTGTTCTCGTATATGGGAGTATGTTTTACATGGCTAAAACTGATAAGAGTGTCTTGACATTAATGGTGACGGTAAAGGCCGTGCCACATTATGCAGAAATGGGAGACCTACATTTGTCTGTTTGGAAGCTAAAGGGGCCCTGTGATTGACTGGCGCTTAGTCCAGAGTGTACCTCGCCTATCACCCGACATCAGCTGTGATAGAATCCACAACACCTATGACCATGAACAGGATAAGTGGTAGAAAATAGATGTTAAAGGGATACTTGACTCATTGAGTCATTTTCAGCAGTAAAAAGTTAATATTTTGTCTAAAATGAATTTGATAAATCATTATTTTTCATGCACAATTAAAAACTCTTTTTTTTTTTTTTTTACACTTGCTGTCGATTGAAGATGACATCACCTGTGCTGAAGAATAGGGCTCACCTGTTTTATGGGTTTGGTCAGCAAACTGAGCCATGATTGGTCGTTACCCACTTCCTCAGCACAGATGATGTCATCTTCAATCGTCAGCAAGTGGGAAAAAAATATTTTTAAAGCCATTGACGACTATAGATGTAAAAAATTCATGTGAACTATTTCTATTAGTTTATTTCATTTCATTTTTTATGAAAACCTAGATTTTTGTTATTGTACATTTATAACATATAAAATTATCATGCGATTAATTATGATTAAACACCCCTTATTTTTTTATATTTTATTTAAATTAGGCTCGTCAGGCGCTATATATTTTTTTAATTGTAATTATCACATGACTTCACTAGTTAACTAACGATTAATCACAAATTTTATATCTGTTCTAAATTTACAGTCATTTTTTTCTAGCTTTTCATACTCTTGTTAGCAAAAGTGGAGAAAAAAATTAAAATAGAAATAGTTTAAAAAAAAATTTTTTACGTCTATAGCCGTCAATGGCAGTGAATGAGTTAATTGTACATGAAAAATAATGAAGGGGAAAAATGTTAAACTAATAGAAATATGGCTACATCTTTTTGTCTTTGATACAGTAATCTCAAAATAACTTAAAGTTAAAATTAAAAAGATGTACCGTAAAAAAACAAGTGTGATAGTGATTTGTGTTGAGGTCATTTGTCTGCCACTAGATGGCATAATTGCATTTGTAAGACATTGCTGACAGCTCAGTGCATTGTTCTTTTCATATTAAGTGTTATCTAATCTTTAACATGTAGTAACTTGTGAAATTCTGCACATTTTTTAAATTGTAAAATACAACTTGACCCCAGTCTCCACAAATATATGCATTATTATTACATTTATTGCTGATAAATTTTGATGTGGACGTGTCTGCTACGTTGCGACAGGAATTCCCCCATCTGGGGCGGTCATTAATCGTACAAACAATGATGGTGTTAAAGGAACTTTAAATTAATTTAAAATGAACACTAATTCTGACGCCCCTAAGTGTAATATAATAATTACATAACTGCACTACAGCTAATGCCAATGATCAAAAAAAAAATTTTTTTTAATATACACTTAGCATAAAACTGGACCATCAGTTCTTAGGCAGGACAGCGAGTATTAAAGCATCAATATTTTTTAAGCATGAACCTGAATAGAAAAAGATTTCCAACTAGCAACGCAATTTGCATAGCATTTGTGTAGCCATATTTATGTTACTGGCAATTTGACTTATAGAGGAGACACAATGTGACAAGCAATCAGCCTGTCGGTCATTTCTGAGGAGAGGAACTGTATGTTCTAACGAGACCAACAGCGATCTGACAAGGTTGTGTGCACCTGTCAGGTCCTGCTCTCCTATACCTTTAACATGTTCATGCTTGGGCCTGGCAGGTCATTATAATAAATGAGCTGGCCTCGGTGGACAGCTCGGCCTCGTTCCTCATCCCTAATGGGAGGAAAGAAATCTGCAAACTACTATTTTACATTGACTGATGTTGAAGGCTCGGAGGAACTAGTTAAAGTGGACAATTACAACGGCGGCATTGGGGGAGTATCGTTATGCCCAGTCGCATGAAATGTCCCTTGCTATTTTAATAATTTAGACAGCGGCTAATTTCTGTACCCTGACTGTGTCAAGGTAATGTGCAGCCTAAATGTGTCACTTGGTCACAACAGCTTTCAAAGTATTTTGGATTGCTTTGTGTGTTTTTAGTTAAGCTTAAGGCAACACTGAGGCATAACATATCACACAATTATTCACTGAATAATTGAGTGATATGGTATGCCTATACTTATTAATATTATTCTACCCATTTTTTGGCATCTATCTACTTCCACATAATTCATCCGATTCTTGTCATTCCAATTTTAAAATATTCCAAATATTCATGGCATTCTAGGTTTCATTTTTTTTTTGTATTAAAAATATTTACGCCTGTTTTGTGGAAAACATTACTTCACCTTTATATTTTTATGCAGGATCGTGAGTGGTCGGCGGCAACAATAAATACACAGAGACTGATATGCTTTGCTAGAATAACTGTGCCTTTTATTCCCCGCAAACAGCAATCAACATTTTTATACTGTGCTAGAATAATCGTATGTATTATTCCCCGCAAACAGTAATCGACACCTGTGCTTTGCTAGAATGATTGTACCTTTTATTCCCCGCAAACAGCAATAATCACAACTCGATTTGCTAGAATAATGGTGTCTTTTATTCCCTGCAAACAGCAATCAACACACTTCAACGCTAAGCAGCATAATATGATCATCATCAGCGCTGACCTTGACACTAGACCGGAGAGCCGACGGTCCGGGTAGAACGAGCTGCAAAACGGCTGGGCAATCGTACGTGTTCCACAGCTGACTCTGTCCGGACCGTGTGTCTCATCAGATCGTCTTTTATTCGTTAGCGTGGGAAACCGGACTAGCCAAGCCCTTTCTCAGACACTTTCGAAAACATGCCTTACCCACAATTCCTGATTTTGCACCCTAATTTCCCCCATTCATCCCCATTGGCAGATTCAACATTTCACATTTATATAATTTCAAAGTGACATTTAAAACATTCAACTGTTTCATTTCCCTTTAAGGGTGATTAGTCCGTTCCCGACTTGATTCTTCACACCCTACCCCTTTTTGTTTCCTCTGCTATAATTTCTTCATTTATTCAAACCGTTCTAACTTTCAACTTTTCAGCTCTTTCCAGGTCATTCTGCAACATTCCATGCCATTCAATATCATTCGCTAGTTTTAATTCAGCCTTTCTACAGAAATGGCATTTTCTAGTTGCACATGGGTCAGCTCTTTGTGTTGGAACTTGGAAGGCGTGTCTTTCTTCTACGATATGCCGCACCTTAATACCAACAATATGCTGCAGTTGGCATGAATTGTATGAAATGTCATCACCTGTTCTGGGGCACATTCTGTCCTCAGTGCTTACACAGCTCAACAACAGACCTACACGCATACCTTGATGCTCAAGTCTAAGGTTGTTAGACCCTCCACTCACATCTGATGTGGCTTAGCACAAGTGCAAATCTCTCCAAACCAGACCCCGAGGACTCTATTTCATACTCGCAGTCTCCATGCTTCTTCCTCTGCAATATGTCTGACCTAGACGTCTGCACTCCTTTCATCCACATTCCCATGGAAACTCATTTAGCCTAGCTAGAGGGAGAAGGCAGCCCTGGGTTCAATTGGCTGGATTTACACTTGAGATATTATTCATGACATTAGCTGCCATTCTGATCCCTCGCTCGGCGGTCCTCTCTCTCTCTCTTCTATCTCTGCTGCTCATTGTCTGGTGGCAGGATTCTCCAAATGTGCCCCGTGTTAAAATTCATGGACTTCTCTGCTCAATACGTAGCTCAGTTTTAGGTTTAGGTCTATGGAAATTGTGTTCTTGAATGGCAGGAACAATCATTTCAATGACAAATTAAAGTGGTTGCGCAGGAGAAAGTTTACTTTTATGCATTTATGCACGCCAGCGGTTGTAAGTATATGAAAATACTGACATATTTTCAAGAGTAGTAGAACGGTATCAGTGTCCTGCAATGTAACTGTGAAGAGCTTTTTTTTTCTATCTTTAAGAAACAATGTGCTGCTATCAGAAGCAGGGAATGTAATAGCTAATTGTCCTTGCTACTACAGATTTTATGGTCTTTAGACACATTGTATAATCGTTTCTTGCAAGAGCCTCATTCCTGTGAAGGAACTGTTTTGCATGAGTAAGCATATGAAAATCAGTTTATCATGAGCCACATTCAACGCTGAAGTCAAAACGCTATTTTTACTGTGATTTGTCATGAAGCATAATAGAATTATTTGGATTGCACTTTTTTTTTAATTTTTTTTTTAGAATGACTATTATAGTATTATATTCTTCAACAAATAGCCCCAGGACAAATGATATAAGAACATTAAAAATACCCCAAATCTTCAATCAATTGGAAACCATCAGAAATATGTATCCTTTGGCTAACAATACCACTTTTTCTCATTATACACGCACGCACGCACGCACACACACCCACACACGCACAGGTGTGTCTGTCTTGTGTCTGTTTGAGAGGAGGGGGTGTATCCATCATTCCCAGTCCATTTTTTGGAGATAATGACAGCAATTTCTTCTCTTCAGTGACTGATGACAGGCAGAACTAACCACTAATGGCATGCCCATGCTGGAGCGCACCACTTATGTTTTTTTCCCCTGACAAGGCTCAGGGGAAAGCTTCATTTTTTTGACATTTGACCATGCAAATTCACTCCGTGAACATTATTCTGCATTTACATCCATCTCTCACCCCCACCTCTTTCTCTGACTCCGCTCACCCCCACCCCATCCTATCTTGTTTTTGCTCCCATTCCCTCCAAATCTCCTTTTGATCGGGGACGGTAAAGACTGCCCTAATAAAAGTTCATGAGGAAAAGAAAAGCGCTAAATAAGAAGGAAGTTGAGTTCTAGAGCTCAGCATTTTGATTTATGTGCATAACGTATGTGCATTGGAACAAATAAAGCAGTTTAAGGGGAAAAAAATGCTTTGGTGGCAGTCCAGTTGAATATGCACTGACATGATGTGTGCATTTGTCAATGTCTTTGGTGTATGTTTTTGACGAGTCGTGACAAATCTTGAACTCCACAAAGCAGCAATCAGATACGTGTCTGTCATCAGTACAATACCGTTGTAATGGCTATTTATCTATTGTATATTGTTCGTGTTGGATTAACTCCTATAATTATGGAAGCACGGAACTATCAATGTGGAGTAAACATTTTTGACAGGCAACGTGCTTGCAAGTACAAAAATGTATTTGTATGTAGATTATACAGTATGTTCGAACATACCGGTACTTGCAAAAATGTAACGTACTGTATTTGCACATATGTTTGTTCCAATACATGTAAATGTACTAGCAAATAGGTTTGAACATACATGCAAATACGTTTGAACAAACTTGTAGGCTAAAAACATTTTTTAGCATTTGGCGCACATTGTACCAATAAGTAATAAGTGCGTAAAAAAAAATTTACCAGAATTTTTATGATTTGTTATTATGTATGCTGAACATGAATTCCATTCGGCATTTTTGCCTATAATGCCACGGGTTATTGGGAGTGGCATTTTGGAAAAGAATTCTGAACAGAAATCATGCCGTTGAAAAATTACAAAAAACAATGTTTACTTACTTAGTTTTCGGAAGTATTGGTATAATGTATGATATTATTTTAAGCTTTTCTTTCTTTTCTTTTTTTTACTTTCGTCATACCCTTTGGCAAGTTTTTAGTATTTAGCCTACATGTATGTCATGTATGTTTACTTACTTAGTTTTCGGAAGTATTGGTATAATGTATGATTTTATTTCAATGTATGATTTTATTTCAAGCTCTTTTTTTTTTACTTTTGTCAATACCCTTTGGCAAGTTTTTAGTATTTAGCCTACATGTATGTCATGTATGTTCGAACGTACATAAAATACATTTCAACGTACTTGCAAATATTTTCGAGCATCTTTAAACTAGAGCTGTTACAAGATTACATTGTTTAATCAGATTAATCACATTTTAGAAATGTGATGAATCGCGATTAATCACTTAATTCAAAATGATTTGTATCCATTTTTTGCCCACCAAATTGGAAGAGCACCTGCTATGTGTTAATTCTTTTGACGTCTTCAACATTTTCTGATCCACTGAAAAAAAAATTACCCCAGTAGTTTGACATGAACTAATATTCTTTTCTTTTGTTTCTTCTTTCTGGAGAGCTCAGTATTGTTCATTCGGTAATTTTACCGATTTGACATGTCATCATCATTGCTCTCCTTTTTTTTATTTTTTTATTTTTTTGTATGTCGGTGATTATGTGTATGTGCGTGCGTGCGAGTGTGTATTCATTAGTTCACCTAAAACCCATTGGAAAAAAAAATCCCATACCGTTCACCTAAACCGAACACTTCAGAACCCAGCCAGAGTCGTGAGGCCGTCAGGAAACCCGAGGAAGGACCAAAGAAAAGAAAGGAAAGTGAAATCCAGCACCGACCAGACACCACCCACCAGTCCACCAACCAGAGTCCTTCACCAACCCCAGAGACATCTAAATTTCAACAAATCAGGGAGACCTCAAGAGACCAAAGGAGAGACTGAGGAAAGGAAGAAAGGACAGACGAAGCGGAGTGAGATCCACAGACACCAGCCTCCACCGATTCAATGACCTGAGGAAGATTGTGTCTGAGTTTCGATATATGCTGGTGTGGTGGATCTGGCATGCATGAAAATCTCCACCAAAGAGGGGAGACATGAACTAATATTCTAAATGTCATAAGCAAACATTTATTAAACACTTTACTTTAATACATGTAGTTATGTTTATTGCTCAAACACAACCTGTGCTACCTTTAACGTAACCATCCGCTGTCAAACTAAAGGATCTTCTGCGTTCAAAATTAATAGTGTGATTAATCTGCGTTAATACATGATTAATGCGATATTTTTTTGCGATTAATCAATGAGTTAACGCTTTAACTTTGACAGCACGTATTTGAAAATATGTTTTTTTTTTCAACTTTTAACGTTATTTGCAAATACGTTTGAATATATTGGCCAGTCAAAAATGTTTACTCCACAGTGGCAGTTCCACTTCCAGACGCTTCCAGAAATGAACTAAAAAGTCTGCCAAAAAAGAGTATAGTCTACTTTAAAAGATGCTGGTACTGTAACAGTGTTCTCTTATTAACTCATTCAACCCCAAAAACATGTAAATACGTTTTTTTTAATACTTTGCCCTTCACTCCCAAAAACTTCTTTTTTAATGGTTTTTTTTTTAGAGCAAACAGAAGGCTTTGATGCAGCCTCTGACAAGAAAAGGTTGTTTAAAGCAATGGTAGTTATTACAAAAAAATACGGCCAGCAGGTGGCAGCAGAGTATAAGAGATCAGCCAGGGCCATGTTGCAACAAGATCTTTTTGCCAGTGTTTTCAACAGGAATGTGAATAATAATTAAATTTTGCTATATTCTAATGTTAATTGCTGCAAAACGGAAACAGATATACTTTTTTTCCTGGTGAAAAAAGAGACTCTAATCTTTCTTTTGGCAGGTTCCACGTTTTTATAGCAATAGAACACAACATTCTGTGGGACTTGCAAAATCAATCAAAATCTAGTAAAACGGCCGGGAGCGAAAGGGGTTGCTTCAGAGAAAATGGCTGGGAATGAATAAGCTAACTACAGTAACTGGACCCTAAATAATATAGCTTAAACAGCTATTGTCTAAATGTATTCATTTCCCCCCCTCTGAGAACAGACATTCATGCATGCATATAGATATAGTGTGTGTGTGCTCTTTTAGTCCTCAGAGAGAGAGGGAAGCAGGGGGTCGATGGGTCTTGGTGGGTCAGCTCACCTGCTGAGGCTACAAGCACTCCGGGACAGCAAATGTTCACTGAGCTGACAGGAGTATCCCCCACCACTCCAAAGCCAAACCCTCCCGCCGCCTTCTTCGCCTTTAGTTTGAGCGCAGATAGATTGCCCTTATAACAGAGGCTAATACTGTGCCGCAAAAGGCTTTTTAATGGGGAAGACTTTGATCGGTGTTCCAGGTGGGTAAAGTAGCCACAAAAGATGAAGACAAAAAGTATGCGTGAGATGTGCATAAAGAACGGACACACACGTCAAGCTCACAAATAAACACGCATTATACCTGTCTGCTTGTTTTACCAAATTATTATGGCTGCAGCTCTCCAAAGGCAACCTGTAATGTGTCGAGAAAATGAGGATGGAGGGAAAAGTGGGAGAAAAAGAAAGCGAAAAAGGGAGGCAGTCGACTCACTCGCTGACAACAAAGCAAAGCCCATTAGGGAGAAATGAAATAACAGAAAAGGAAGTGACAGTGAGATTGTTACACACATTTTTACTGTCTTTAACTACAGTCAGCGCTCTTGGGTGACAGCAGCTGCCATCACGCACACGAGATTGAAGACAAACACATGCGCTTCTTGCACATTCCACACAACCGTCACACTCACACAAAAGACTTGAAAATCGACTTCACCCACTACTACTACTAATTATGCACTTTCTGGCATGTGTAAATACACGCCGTCAGTATAGACAACACATCAAAACAACTCTGACATATACGGTACGATTCACATATAATGAAAGATGCTTTTTTTCCCTTCATATGTTACTGTACATTACTTCTTGTGGGGATATGAAACGAATACTGAAATACTTTGTAAATAATATAATTGTATCGCCGTCTTATAAATAGGAGGGAGTGGGGGGTGGTCTATAGAGTATTCCTGCTGGTGATGGTTAAGAGGGGAGCACATTGTATCTCAATTATAAGTAAGCTATTTTAACATTTGATACATTTTAATCAGTGACTTGCGGTGAGGTTCATGACTGGTGAGGCACTACTTTTATGGAGTCAGACATAAAAATATATATGAACCCAAAAAAGAAGATTAGCCCATATTTCAATTATGACATTAATTGAAACATGTTTTTTTTTTTTAAGGCCCAATTGTTTTTGTTTTCAACACTATTAATTACAACAATACAAATAATTCATTTTTATTTTTCAAGACAATAAAGTTTGTATTGTATAAGTTAAAGCTACGTCACAGCAGTCAGCTGACAGCTTCTGAGGAAAACTTGTAAAAAGGAAAATACTAGAGGTGCCTAGCGGTTACAATATTTAATCGGAATTAATCACATGAATTCAATAGTTAACTCGCGATTAATCGCATATTTTATATCTGTTCTAAATGTACAAAAAAATGTACAATAAAATATTTTTAAAAGATTTCATACTCATATTAACAAAAGTGGAAAAACATGTTAAACTAATAGAAATATGGCTGCATCTGCAACAGTAATTTCATAATACCGGTAATTCATAAAATTTAGTTAAATTAAAAAGATGTACTGTTCTATAAAAAAAATTGTGTGATATTGATTTGTGTTGAGGTTATTTTTCTGCCACTAGAGGGCATAATTGCATTTGTTAGACGTTGCTGACAGCTCAGTGCATTTTTCTTTTCATATTAGGAGCTGTCTAAGTAATTTATGAAATTCTGCACATTTTTAAAATTGTAAAATGCAACTTGACCCCAGTCTCCACAAATATATGCATTATTATTACTGCAAAATTTTGACGTGAATATGTCTGCTGCGTTGCGACTGGAATCAGTACATCCTTTCCGAGTAAGGAGCAGTTATTAATTGTGCGTTAAAAAAATTAGTGGAGTTAAAGGAATTTTAAATTAACTCAAAATTAATGCACTCATCTTGGCACCCCTATTAAATACAAACCTTATTGTCTCAAAAAAGAAAAAAACTAATTATGGTGCAATTCCACGCTGTTCAATAATGTTATTTCAAGATAAACAAAATAATATTGAATATAAGGTCAAGTTCATTGGTTTGTGCTAAAGGATTTTGTCTCCCTATATATTTTATATTATGAAAGGCCTAATTATAAAATGACTTAGGTGTCTGGTTATAACTGTATGTATGAAGTTCCTAACAAACCAATCCATGTTAAAATCAGTAAAGAATTGTTTTTAATGATAAAATAATTGATTATTATTGGATTGAAAAGAAAATCAATGTTAAGCACGGACAATAAAATTAAACAAAATAAATAAATAAAAAGAAGTAATAATTTTTAAAATAATAAAAAAAAGTTTTTGTAGTTGTTGTTTACTCAATGCATGCATAGAACGGCCAGCAGGGGGTGGCACTGCCTCACTTGCCTACCCTGACTGCACGTCCCTGTTTTTAAGATTTATAAAAACATAAGTCAGTAGTATTTCAACGGTGGTTGGAAAATAAAATAAAACTACGTCGACTTTCTTTCCAGTGTTAGAACACGAGCTGCAGTCAGGCCTCCGCAAAAGTCTGCCACTGATCCCATGTTATCATCTCATCATATCCATAATATGAACCATTGTGTGAATTTTGCCTCAAAAAAAAAAAAAAAAACGTTGGAAAAATCTGTGACTTAAGATCTTTAAAAACAACACAAACTTGTCTGCAACATGCAGGTTGATTACAGATTTTAAATTATGAATACATGGAATATACAAATTTAATTGTTTTATTTTATTCCTTTAATAGATTCTTTCTGTGCATGTTTGGAAAATTGCACCAAGAAGCTCTGAAACAAATTAATTTCCATATCGGACATTAGTTATAACATTTGTATGGTAATATTATAAACAAAACATTTTACACAAGCCAATAATCTTTGTGAATCGTTGTGAATGGAGAGTCCATGTATTGGACTAATACTGGATGCCACACCGGCGGCTCGTAAAGTTGAGTGGTTCTCCCACAACCTCGTGGTCAGCAAAACGCAATAAATTAAAGGTTGGCGTAGAAATGAAGTGGATGTCATGTAAAGCCACATTTCACTAATGTTCTTGGTCATTCAAATGCATGTTTTAAAGAGACATGAGGCTGACCTGTCAAGAAAAATGGACTTTAAATGATATAGACAGAATACTTGTAAGGCCAGGTCTCACTAATATATTGAAATATTAATGTGTACCTCCCATCAACGCATGAGTGAGGGATATTCTAATAGATAGTTAATTATTCATACCCATAAATAAAACCTGCGTACCTAGATTAGGACTAGAACTCCTTACAATGAGGGTTTATGAGGACAGTTCATTAAAGTATGCATGGAAAAGATTTCTGGTGGCCCATCATACCTGCACTTTTAAGTTTTGCCCTCAATGCCAGAAAGGCTGATTCCCCAAAAACAAATACAGGTCAACTGTGTGGTTATGCATATGTTTATTCAATGAGATACATTTGCAATGTTTTCAAGCAGTTTTTGCATTCTCGAAAGTCATCTCACACACTTGAGTCTAGCCAGTAAATATGGATGAGGGGTATGGTATAGTTGGAGTAGTCCCGTTTCTTAAGCCAATTTTCAGGAGACATGATGTCAGTCATACTTGTGTTTATGGTATTCAAATGTGCGTGCGTGTGTGCGTGTGTTTTGACACTCTCAAATTTGTTGTATTGGGAAATAAACCTGTCTTGAGATATATTGCATTATAATGAAATTAATTCATTATATTACGTTTTATTATAAATGATCATGCGTATTTAATTTCATTATTATTATTATTATTATTATTACATTTCTGTGTTTTATGTTTTATGCAGTACATTGTTACAGGTGCAGATGTGTTTTTTTCTCTATAATAAAGTTGAGTTGAGTTAAGTTGGAAGCAGGAAATAAGTTTATAATAATAATAATAATAATAATAATAATAATAATAATAATAATAATGTGGGCTTTTTTTAAGTCTAGTTGTTTAATCAAATAAACAGCAACATGTTTACTTATTTTGGGATAGAATGTAATTTTTACTGAATAAATAAATAACTGTTAGATTGATATATAACATAAGATTGAAGCTGAATTTTCAACAAAAACAAGACATTTCTGGAAGTCAAGTTTATTTATACAGCCCTTAATCACAAAAAAAAACGTCTCAAAGGGCTTCACACACCCACAGTTGACAAATATTAATGACAAAAAAAAAGAATTTAATTAAATTAACAGTGACATTTTGTGTTCCCAAAATGTTCCTGCCTAAAACTTTTAGCATCTGTTCAACTTCTAAAGTAATTAGTACTTGAAGTTAAAATAACAAGATTACAGACTAACAAGCATTACTATTTCATTTCACATAGAGTAGCCTGTGCTATATGTACACTGTACACTGTGTCTGTGCATGTGAGCTTTTAAAATAAAAAGACTTGCAAAACGGAATGACAAAAACAACAACAACAAGGGGACAGATGAGCCTGCTGTGCCCTCGTGTGGCCACAGCTGTGAATATTGCCTTGTTACCATGTAGCTTAATTGCCGTCCTGCTGAATTCAATTGACCTCATTTGCACCCCCCCACCCTTTTTTTTTTTTTTTTAAGTAAAATCAGAATCCCTTTTAATAGTCCATAGAATTTGAGGCAACTAAAAACACCATGAAACTGTTTCTCCCAGTTGTCTGGACAAACAGCAAGCCATCTTGTCAGGCAGTTTGTACTAATTAGGCACACACCTACAAGTCAGCAAGGCACCAGGACATCCTTTTGCCCGTCAACTAGCTCGTCAGTCATTCGGCCAGACAGTCACCCGCCATTTAATCTCCAGTGTAAAAGCAGCAGAACCAGCAACAGCCACTTCAAAACCAGTCAGTCACTCTGTCAGCCAGACAACAAACCAGTTAACCTTTGTCACTGAATCTCCCATTCAGTTTCACCACCAGCCATCCTCACAGTTTAGCATAGTTTATACGATAGAAGTAGCTCTGAATAGCGCATATGACCTTTCTCAACTTCGCGGAAGGAAGTGGCAATTTATTATTAACAAAGAGGAATGAATAAAAAGCAAAGCATTATAAGAAGGGACTCCCCACGTAAACATAAATTGACGTGTACACGCATACACAAACAAACACACACACGCACACACACGCATGGCATGGTCGATGACATGTGCCCATCTCATCTCCTCTGCCCTTGGAGAATCTAAATGCAAAATGTATGTGCATATTTTTTCATAGCAAGAGACATATTAGAATTTTTCTTGCAAATCCCCCCATCTCGTCCCCATTCAGCGGCTCCCATATGGAGGACATGAAAGTGTCTGAAGCGCATAATGCAAGAGGAATTAAAGGATTCCTTTGTAGGCCTGAGTACCAGGGGCCATCGTAATGACGAAAGGGCTTAAATGCTTTGTATGGCCCCTTTTACAAAGCTCGGTCTCTGCTTGTCCAGCTGATTTCGTTTTTCATATTATGGAAGGTGTTTCTTTCTGTCATTAACTATTCATAGAGGGTTAAAAGTAATGATACATCTTTGTTATTGAATGGGGCACTTAGAATAGAAGAAATATATTTGTTGGTAAGTTAGTGTGAAGAGACAGAAAGGAGAGCGTGTATGCCCTTGAATGTCACTGTGCTATGATAAAAAAAAGAGGCCTTTTCTAAATTACTGGCTTAATTTAGCTATAATTTGTTGCGTTAAAAAGCAGGACTTGCTCGTGTGCATGTGAGAAGAGATAACTTTTCTTGGTTGTTCCATCTTCTCTAATGATGGATGTTGAGCTGGGAATGGGGGAGGGAATTGATTGAGTGTAAGAGGAAGGAATCCCATGTGACGTATTGACTGATGTTTGTGTCATCATAGTCAAATTACATTCTCACTACAATTGTTAAATAAAATATTGTAGGAAAAAGACTCCTTCCGTTCCGGGAGATTTCAAATGATGTGGTTTCAATTGGATTGGGAAATGTATTCTATTTTCACTAAATATACTATTATGTGTGCTTTATATTTGTTTCATGAATTTCTATATGTATTTCTCTATTTTTATTACCTCATCTAAATGACTACATGGCGAGCCATTCAGATGATATGACTGTATATTTCAGTATGCTTAATGTTTAAAGCTAGTACAAATTGTGTAAGCAATATCATAAATTGATAAAATAGATAATACATCATTCAAATTTAAAATTTGGAAGCGATTTTGTATTGTATGCTTAAAATCATGTCCAAAACCAGTACCAAAAAATGTCCACTAGAGGGTGGAAAAGAGCCATAAAAAAATGCAATGGCTGTGAAGTCATTGGGGGGAAGGTTAGAATTTGTGTTTTAGTAATTTCTTTTCGATAAGTAAAACCAGTAAGAACCCCCAATAAAAAAACTAATTAGGGGATATATTTCCTTTATTTGAGTCACAACGATGAAATGTAAAGACTGATGTATCAAAGGGAAACTGATGTGACGTCATGAGCTTCTTTTTTATGAGGTTTTTTTTTTTAGTTCAAGACTATAATTAAAATTGTGATTCCTCCTGGGGACCTAAGCTTAACATATATACAGTAGATACCTACTACCACAGCATTGGCAAGTACTAGCACCACAAGCATTTGTAACAAAAGTCATGAATCATAAAATAAAATACTCAAATTTTTTGTTTAAATGTATTTATTATGAAATAATTCTTGATAGATAGACAGACAGACAGACAGCAGGAGTTGGATCAGCATTGTTTGAGAGTGTGAGAGGTACTCCAAAATTATGTCCTAAGAGGCCCTGAAACAAAACTTGGAGGCCTCTCCAGTGTTAATCCACTGTGTTGTATTTAGTGTTAATTGAAAGAATGAGCTTCCTAATACGGTCCCCTGCTGTGTGATTATTTAACCATGCCTGATTCCCAAACACTTCCAGGAAAAATGGAATTACAACCATTCTCTGAATTATCATTAAAGTGTTAAAGAAAAGACAAAAGGGTTTGACTCGCCTTTGTCACATTTTTTCCACTAGATTGAAGGCCATGTGCAATTCAGTGACAGTTGACACTCATTGTCAGGTGACCCTGAAAGCCACCCAAGGTCTCTGTCAATGTTGTGCTGCTAATTTCCACCACCATCAAGTTATGTGGAAAACATGGCTGATTTATTTCACTAGTCAAGATAATGACCGTTACATTTATAAAATCAAATTAATTGGGATAGCTGCATCGATATATATAAAAAGCATGACGTCATACAGCTGTGACAGTCAAATAATAAATAGAAAGGTGACACATAACCAACGTAGAAGATTCAGTCTACCTGCTTCCACATTTCATCACAGCATTTGGTACCACTAGGGAGCAAAATGTGGGATGGTACTAATCTTAAATGTGTTGTTATATTTAATCAAACTGCTTCCAAGTACACTTTTCAGACTGTGTGTCTTTCTCTGTGTTTGATGCTTCCAGACCAATATTTTCAGGTTCACTGACACAAACGCTTAGGCAATCATGACACCTTCTGTAAACTCGCACCCTCAGACCTTTGAACCTCCAAACCAAAATAGAGCTTTGTTCCTGCAATATATGGCACCCTGTCTGTCTGTGATGGTGACTTAAGCTGACGGAGGTGGTGACCTATAACGGCTGTGTATTTGTTATTATTGTTATTCTATGTGCATTTCTGTTTGATAAATGACCCAAAGAAGATTATTATTAGAGGACTGAATCAACCACTGGAAGGTGGTGAATCCCTCCTTTTTGACAGTTACTTTATTATAATAGGTTGATACTGCTGAGGATATGCGGTATAAAAAACAAATCTGTGGATGGATGGACGACTGTATGTGCATGTGGAACAATGTGTGCTTGCAATGTTGTCGTCTTGAGATTACTAAGGATTGTGTGGAAAAACACAACTACAGTCAGAGTGGCATGTGATTTGTGTGCCCCAAATACTTGGGTGGTCTCTCATGTTTTCATACTTTGACTTTCCTGGGAATTAAGGAAATGGTTGGTCATTTTGACTTGACTGAGTTTGTCACTAATGCACCCACGTTTTTTGCCGCGTCATAGTCTTGGGTGCTTGTGTTTTTCAATCACTTACAGGTTACCATAGCTCAGGCTCATGGCAGCTTTTGGGCGAAATGTAACTCTAAAGTGACACCAAGTGGAGGCAAAGGATATAGACTATCTTTTAAGTACTTGAACCCCTTTTTGCGGAATCCTTGATGCAACACAGACATACTCAGACTCTATCACAGCCGGGGGGGGGGGGGGGGGTGCACATAAGTGGAGTTTGAGACCTCTGATCTACAGCATACGTTGTCAAAAGCCTCATAATATGTGTCATATTTTGTCATCCTACCAAAAGGTCTTAGTTTTCATTTTTAAAGGTATTATATGACAGTATTTTAAGACCTTCCACAGTTAAGTATAGGCATATAATGATTACCTTTGACACCATGGTGATGTATTTTTTTTATGAAATAATAGGTATTTTGCTAGTTATTTTTATTATATTTTTCCACTCACTCACTCACTCATACAAACACGGTCTCCCAGGCGGGGAAGCGAATCCACACCAACCTGCATCGTAGGCAAGTGACGGTACCACTCCACCACCCGGAGCCTTTGTTTTTGTTTTTGTTTTTTAAACGCCCGGTTCAGTAAAACCCCGCCTCTCCCTCTCGTCTGAGCCGCTGCTGTGGGCACCGCCCACAAAACTCTGGAGCGCTGTGTTCGAGCACTAGTGGCTACGCAAGATCGGCCAGCCCTTTAAATATGTAAATTGGATGGATGTTCAATTCTTCAATAAACATTTGAAACAAAACGTCCCCTTGCCGCAATAAATCGAAGGGGAGGATGAAGGAAGGAGAGGGAGAGGGGGGAAAAATAGAAACCCTGAGCAGGCGTGAACCCGGTACTTGATGTTTACAGAGTGAGCACACTAACCATGACATCATTCCTTCAGCTAGGTTCAACAACGCAAAAATTTTACTTGTAGTGACAGCCACAGAATCTGGGAATTTAAGACGGCCAATTGTCATTGCACTTTGGCATTGCAAATGTGAAGGATAATAGATTGCTTTCAATTTATTTGGACAGAATGTTTAGTGATAAAGGCTACAAGGAGTCCTCAAGTTACGGCAGAGTTCCGTTCCTACGCTGGCGATGTAACCCGAATTTTGACTTAAGTCGTATTTCATCAAAATACTTTTTACAGTAATTTAAAAAAACATATTTGCTCGACCCGGAAGATATTTCGTGTTTCCGCACGGACATTGCTGACAGACGGCAGAGTGGAGCTAATTCAAATTAAAACATACACATACTCACCCACATACAAAATTTAAAAAGTTAAAAAATATATATATAAATTATTAAAGCAAAAAAATAAGTAAAAAAAATAAAAATAAGAGAGCAATGATGATGACATGTCAAATCGATAAAATTACCGAATGAACAATACTGAGCTCTCCAGAAAAATAAAAAAATTAAAAAATAATAAATAACTTACTGTAAAATCCATTGTCCCTTGCAGTACCCTGGCCACCAGCAGCTCTCAGGGTGTGTGTTTTTTGCCTTAAATCCATCCTGTTGTGTCATACTAGCCTTGTCCTAGCTAGCTAAGCTAACCTGTCATCACTGTTCCAGCATCCAAGAGTAAACGAAACCTTGATGTCACATTGAGATGTCACAGCAAAGCCATTGATACTACTTAACAGTTAAATGTGATGCTCATGAGCTGGCCAAACATTCCCATATACACATTCAGAGTTTGCAGAATAAAGTTTTGCACATGGCCTACAACCACATGAGACAAGGTACCGGTTGTGTTAGTCAGAAAGTCTTGGCGGACAAGCAAGCAACATCCTGCCACCAGCATTCATACATGCAAATGGTTGGGTGCAGCTGAAGAAACTTTCCTGTAGATGTGTCCAACAGGCTGCCCCGAATACTATGAAGTATATCCATTTGATCCCTCCTCTGTATACGGGTGGCTAACAGCTACCTTTAGCATACTGAAATAACATTTGGGCAAGAAGGATTTTTATCTTAATAATAATTTCCTGCACAAACACACCTTTCTGCAACTGGACATCTCCTGCAAATGAAGACTTTCTTCCTGCTTTAACCTAAGCACAATAGTCAACATAGATTTGGTGCTACAGAGGGCAGCTTTGCGAGGCCCATGGGTACCTTGCTTGAGGCCACCTCAGTCCTTCTTGCCCTTCTTGAGAAGCAACCCCCAGGGCCTGCAGTCACAGGTCGCATTCTTAACCACTTGTCTAATTAAAATTCATCATCTCTGAGAAACAGTTACTCTATTGAGGCAATGATGAAGGGGGGTATAATAACTAGACTGCTTACACAATACAGAGGTGATGAACTTTAGCAGGCTCTTAACTCCTGCAGAGTGTCATAAGACTGGCCACTTTGGTTTTGGGTTACACCCCTCCATAGATGTTTTTGTCTGCCCCAGTGATCACATAAAACTGATGACTGATAATTAGCACAATTTTGCAGCCCCTCATTTTAAACTTGAGCTTACAAGCCACATGTTGTACTTCAGGTATTTGTCCCTTAATTGTTGGAAGAGATGCATGAATATTTTTGTTAAACTTAGTAAACGTTATATATTTATAGTCGAATAGTTTGCATAAGGTCTGGAATTGTGCATATATCAGTACAGTCAACAAAGTGCATAAATGTGCACCTGTTCTTCCGCTGTCATCTACGGCCATACAGTAGTTATATTTGGTCGTCAATAAACGTGAGTTAATTGACTAATGTCTCCTGCAATCCTTGGACGGTGTTTTAGTATAACCAGGTAGAAATCTTCAATGAAAGCTAGCTAAAGTTACCCTTGCCACTGCACCTCATTAAACACCAAATATCCAAAAAATACTGCTAATTAAATTTCACATAAGATGTCAGACTTGACCATACTGAAACCAAAGCATTTGGTAAAGGTGGCAGCTGCAATCTCACTTGCCACCCTGTTAAACCACCTATGGAACTACCTAATATAGGTCGCGAGCTAGCAAGGTGCGGCATGAGAATCATTGTGTGACCATCGAGGTGCGGAGGTAAAACTATAATTATTTTTTATTTATCCACCAATTTCCTGCCATTTATCTGGGTGAGAGTGGTTATTTCTAAACAAAAAAAACATGTTTTTCTTTTTAATTACTAATTGAATAACCACGAACCGGTCCAGGAGTGGCCACAAGCCATACTTTTTCCCCCATCTGCAAATATTTACAACCAAGATTAATCCCGAGTGGGTAAATCCATGAAGCATGGATTTTTTAAATGTTTTTAATGTCACGCCTTAACCGCAAAAGCATCACTGCTCTGAGACAGCCGTCCAAAGTTTGCGCAAACTTAGACTAAACCTGCCGTCATCATCAAACTTACTGGCAACTACCATCTCCCTTTGCTCCACTCTCATCTTCACCCATCTCTCCCACCGCCCTTCACGCTTGCTCCCTGTCAGCTCCCATCAACCTCCCTTCTGTTGAGCACACAGAGGAATTTTACAGCTGCCGTCCACTTACGCATACAAAGACCACAAACATTGTCCACTCAAACAAAGACACTGGTAATTGTAATTCACTTTTGAGAGCCTCACGTGCAAAATAAAACCCAATCAATGGGAGTGGAGGGAAAAACATAAAGATTCTACTGTAGACACAAATTTAAGTACTGGAGACCAGACCTTTTCATTCATTGTTACCATACATATTCTTATTTTATAAAAGCATGAAATAAATGCTGTCTAATAAAAGAGAACATAAATGTGTGAAGGAATGAAAGAAATTCCTTTTGTGCGCCAACTCAATCCTGGCGTCTGTCGCTAGATGGAAGACAGACAAGCAGGGAAATGGTCCATCTGATAGCCCAACAGGCGGGCAGACAGACTGGGAGGTGTATGGCAGCTAAAGGGTTAAAAGGTCAGATCATTCACAGCAGCCAACTTGGGTCAGTATACGTGCTGTTTATTTGTGTTCAGCCCACTCAAACATCTTTCATTCTTTTACAGTATATTTTCGTCTGCTTTTGGACTCCCAAAACCTTCTGCTGTGCATCTTTGCAATTTGTAAGAGAAATGTTTGGAAATGTTCAATCGGCTGTGAAGTTTTGCATTCAATACCCAAAATATTTGACCGCACTTATACTGCGAGTGCTACGTATATGTTTTTTGTGTGTGTGTATTCATATCAGAAGAGTTGTCAGACAGTGTATCATTTGCAGAAGCTGCCACTCTGAGCTTCCAGACATATGGCAGAAATTAACATTTTATCATTGATCTACCCAAGATTGTCAAACTGAAGAATAACTCTGGATCAAGTTTATTGGTCGAGAACAAGCCACATGTGGCTCACAACCACACTCTAAGTGGCCCCTCGATTAATAATAAAAAAAAAAAATCTTCCCCTCCAAAAAAATTTCACTGGATTCACATTAAATTTTGTGTGTGTGTTTTTAATCTAATATGCATAGTCATACTGAAGGTGTATCAGTATATAGTTTTGGGCTTTACTTATTTTTTTTTACTCCACAATTTTCCCAACGCATTTCAACGGGCATCAATCATATGCAGATTTTCACTAATCGCAGTCTGACACATATTTTGTCTATTTTTAAATTAACATTTTTGTCATAAATCTGGTCAGGAAATGCGTGGGTCTATATGGCCCCCCAGTGAAGAAAAGCTGTGGCCCCTCATTTAAGTAGCCCGTCACTGTATTAAGCTAATGTTGACAGTTACTCGGGTGAAGAGTCAACTCAAAGAACAGAATTTGTCTTTCGTAGATTGTGTTCAACTAGCAGTCTACTGTATTACTATTGATACTCTTGATGTTCTAATTTAAATTCTGCTATGTTTATCACTTGCTTTTGACTGAAAATAATCAAAATATAGAGAAAGTATTGCACAACATGGAAATCAATAAAATAAATACAAAAAAACTATCAGATATAACTTTTATAACTAGCCGATACAAGACCATTTACACTAATAATTGTAATTTTAAATAATTTTTGACAAAACTTGTTTTGAATGGAAACAGATTCTGCAGGTGCACTTAATGTTGTGTCCAGGGAGTGGATATTTGGCCGACGTTCCAAACCACTGACAACCATTTGAAATATCCCATTCTTTCTCATACAGATCCTGAGCAATACACAATCGCACATCCCCTGCTGTGATTTTGCAATCCCATGGTTTTCTTTGGGGAGGATGAATTGCTACAGTAATATGAAACAAGCACTCCCAATTCTCTGGCTCCCACACCCTCGAGTACTTCTGTGAGCACCCGTGGTGAGTTGAGGCGTGCTGGCAAGTTGCCTATCAGAGCAGCTGCTCAATATACCGCACGTAAGTGAGACGGGAGAATGATGAGCAGATTGAGCAGGGTCAGGATTTTTATTTCTTAAATAAATCACAAATGATCCATTAACTCTACAGCGCTTAAGTTTGGACTTAGGTTACAAGATTTGGACTACTGAAAGTTTAATTTCATGGGCTCTATTTTCGTAGACAGGCGGATGTCGGGTAGGCGTAAAAACTGGTGCCAGAGCAAGTGTAGTTTACCACGTTTGGGAATTTGGCAGGCCGCACTGTGCCATGTTGGGCAATCTGTCGGACCGAGGGTGTTTTCCTTTACACACACCAGACAATTTGGTGACAGAAAAGTACAATAGAATTTAGGCCAACTAAAAGCAGGTCTAAGTCGTGGCGCAGGAGTTGTAACGCAGTTTTGGTGAGTTTTATTGAAGCGCAGTCAGACATACTGCGCTCTACTGATATGTGTGGGGGATCATATTTCATTCATAAATATGACAAAAGCGTGTGTCAAACCCTATACCTTTGAATAAGGTCTTCTAAACCTGCCCAGTAAATTCTGTAGAGTGAATTTGACTATTTAGAGTGGGACCAAATAGACTCCGCTTTAGGGTAATATTTACATTTGGAAGAGAGTAAAATAAAGAACAATATATATATATATATATATATATATATATATATATATATATATATATATATAAAATAAATAAAAGTCACTCAAGGGTTGAGGACTGAACTCTGAACCTTCAGCTTGGGACACAGCCAATCTGCTCCCTAAGCCATGCAGTTCCTGCTGTGTGCTAGTATATCACTTGTGTCAGATGGAATCTTCGTAACTCCAAGACCAAAAACTATGTGTTTGGTTGTCTCTTGAATATAAGCAAAAAGTAGGACGTGTGGTAGTCTCCTGAGCTGGAGCTCATGCGTTCGCTCCTCAACCCTTGATGGACTTTTTTTTCCCCCAATTCTTTATTTTACTCTCTTCCAAGTGTAAATATTACTCTAAAACTGAGTCTATTTGGTCACACTCTAAATAGAGTCAAATTTACTCTAAATGGTCAAATTTACTGTGTTTTATTTTAGTTTTTTTAACTGCTCTTATTTCTTTACTCTTAAATGTTTAAATGCTTGATGTTTTACTCAAATATTTTACTAAAAATTTATGTCGTTAACTGTTGTGTTGGTTGATGACTATCTGTATCACAAATTGAACAAAATGTCTACATTTTCAAAGCTAACATAGGAAAGAGGATTGTTAACACTAATAGGCAGATATACTGTACTTTTAACAAAATTATAGCACTGAAAGATATTGCTGTATAAATGTTATAGCTGTGAGGGATAATAGAGGTGCACATCCATCCCTTTTTAATTCTATATGGTATATTTCTTTAATATGCAATTTGATGCTGATCCAATATTGTAATGATCAACAGATCATGACAGGTTCTCGTGAATAGATTGTGCAAGTGTACATAATGTTGTGACCCAAAAAAAATTCCCCCGATAAGACAAAGTCTAATTTGTGTCTCACAGTATCGCTAGCGTCTATAGCGAAATCCTTGTACTTCCAGAATTATTACTTTTCAGGAGACCCCCCCAAAACGCCATGATTGTTCAATCATTAACATTGCATTCTAAAGAGAGCAGGTCCGGCCCAACGCCAGCGACATTTGCTACGGATGTGGGTGTTGTCAATTTCTAAAGTCGACCTATTTAAGAGTAGACCGTCACATGATTACAGTGGGAGTCAAAGGGATCCGCCAGGATAGCTGAGAGAGAGAGAGAGGAGAGAGAGAGAGAGAGAGAGAGAGAGAGAGAGAGAGAGAGAGAGAGAGAGAGAGAGAGAGAGAGAGAGAGAGAGAGAGAGAGAGAGAGAGAGAGAGAGAGCGAGAGAGAGAGAGAGAGAGAGAGAGAGAGAGAGAGAGAGAGAGAGAGAGAGAGAGAGAGAGAAATGAACAAAGTGGCACAAGAAAGAAACTCTACTGCATATGAAAGTAGCTTGTAGTCACTCTTTTACAACGCTAATTGAATACAAGCGAGCGCTGCATTGACGTACCGGGGCGAGGATCAAGGCTCACCTGAGATACGACGGACCTGTCACAGACCTACTCTGAGAGGATGGACCGATTCTGGACGGGGTTATTTTTCCATTTGGCTTGCAGTCTCGTATTAAGTCAAGTAAGTCGCTATGGTGTGATTCCTGCATCGCGGGCAGGATGCGCGCACTGATCATGAACGTTTATGAAGTTGTCACTGCACACACATTACAGCGCGTCGTGCTGTGTGCTTACATTTCACTTGTATAAATTCGGTAGAGAGAATAATTCTTCTTTTTTCCCCCCTAGGGCTTTTTTTTAAATGATGGTGCTGCAAGTGTTGACTCTACCGGCTCATCAGCTCTACTTCGTTCTCTTGGTTTACCTCAGCACACAGGTATTTTCACGTGAATAATGTTTTGACTGGCATTGTGTTGACAGATTGTAGCCTACATGCTTTATTTTTTACATATTTCAGTCGTGCAGAATCTGAGTGCGCTCAAACAAGCAGTTCTTCTCTTCACCGCCGCGGGGCGTTGTGCACGGTCGTTTTACACCGTCACTGTGAGAAACTGCCGCAGATTGTTTCCTTCATAGCGTGACTGATGTAGGCAAGCAAAGTTGGAGCAATCAATTATAAAATCTCCATTAAATAGTTGGTCTCGTTTGTGAGAATAGCTGCTTCTGCCGTGGTATTTAATGTCAAAACATTTATGCCAAGGTGATTTACTGAGCAACTGGTTATTGAGGGACATTCATCTGTTTTTTGTTTTCTAAGTGCAAATCGATGTGGTTTGCTGCATCAGCAGCTGTTTTGGCCACATTGCCATGCAGATTATGAGTTTGATTTTTTTTCTCTATTTTGCATGATAAGCAGACAGTGACAATAAACCTTCAAAATTCAACTCATTGCATGTGCTTATGGCAGCATCAGATTCTCTTGCATGAGGTTTCTAGAGATCTTTTGGCTAAAGTGTGTTGTAAAGGATGTCAAAACTCAAGGTACCCATTGATTGGTGAGACCTCGTATCAGTGGGCCTACTAATGGCACTCAGGAGCCACTAAACCAACAAACTAACCACTGCAGGATCTCGTCACGTTCCATCAGACAAGATATGTGTGTGCTTGCGTGCTCAGTTCCCGTGGACTCTTTGTTTGTATACCGTCAGACATGGGTCGCTGCAGATGGTTTTTGAGTTAAGGGGCGTGGGGGACACACAGAAGTGGACTTAAATGTTTGTATGTGTGTGTTGGGGGGACACATTTTACGTTTAAGTGCCCTCGTGTCTGCAAAGTAGACTCTTCAGACTTGAAGGATTTGAGGGCTCCTTTGGGGTCTCTGTGGTAAGATCACAGAGCTAAAACACTTCAAGGACATGGAGATGGGGGCTGTATAATGACCACCCGTGTTAAAAATACGCAGTAGTGTACAGTGTTTGAAATAAATGCACCCATTAATAAGCATAAGTCATGTTGAGAAGATGTGCTTGAGCATAGCTTCAAACCACCGATGCTTCTTACTGATGACACACTGTCTGCCCCTGCGTATGTTTTGGTCTCTGCTCTATATTTACTCAATATTTGGGCTTCTTAAAACGGGTCATGATGTGGTAACCGAGACTGGCTTTTGTTGACCGCAAGTTCAAGGTTGGCGTGATACTTACGTCGGCTATTAGCTGATAATTCTACGGCGTATCATTTTCCTTTGGCATGACAGTTGCACTGCCTTGTACAAGTGTACCGGTATACCAAAGTCAACGGTGAAATTGAATATGTTTGCTTGAAGGTGGCTCGCAGACTCAAAAGTTCATCAAGTGCATTAACATTTAATGAGCGTCGAGGACCAGGCATCCACGTTCACCATTAACACTCAAGAATGATTGACATGTGTCCTAGATATTTGCATGGAAGAACCTAAAAATAAGAATTAACCTAGGCTGGTTAATTAGCGGTTAGCAGAGAGCCAAGAAAATGTGGAGAGAGAGAAATGGAATGATATCGATTTACATTTGGAAAAGTGTGTAGCCTACCTAGTGGCCCAAACTTCACTTTTGGTTCAATTACCATGGGCCATTAGAGATGTAGCTGGCCTAAGAGAGCATGTCTGTGACCATCTGCCTTCGTGACCTGCAGTTATTTGACCTCTGCAAGGGTTTAAAAAAAAAATAAAAATCCTGTAGTAAAACACCAGGTCAAACAGGATCCACTCAAAGTGTCTGGATTGCAAATTGTTTCAAACCGTTGTTTTTTTCACGCTTTCTTATTTATTAATTTTTCAGTAAAATTAGGATTAGTATAGTAAGAATATAATACTTGGAAGAATATTTTAATTTCAACAGCTAAACGAGGGTGACCATATTTTGATTTCCAAAAAAGAGGGCACTCAGCCCAGCCTCAAGATACGTAAACGATGTTCAAAGTTTGCTCAACGATGCCATACAGTATATCTAACATTCTCTGTATGGGTAGAAAATGTAACAAATACAGTAGAACCTCGGAGTTTGAACGTCTTTTCGGAGTTCGAACACTCAAGCAAAGCAAGCTAAGCCGAACGTGCCTTGAAAACGGGTAGCCCAGTGAAGCCAAGCAATGCTGAATGTTCACGTTGCGGTAGTTGAGATGATGAACTGCTCATTTCCAGTCAGATCGTGAATACTCCCGGAGGTGCTCCATACTTGCGAGTGCATTTAGATTTTTCCACGGCAATTTTCTTTGCAATAGAACCAAAGAAAGACAACAGTGCCAGTGGCAGCAAAGAAAAACATAGTGCTACGAAACACAGTGGAATTAGGAAGGAAATTATCGCGCCGTTGTAAATACCGTGACTACTTCTGTAAATACTGGCACGAGGACCCCCCTTAGCTGTTGAACAACGTGCCTGACATTAAAGAACGCACACAAGGACTGCTTAGTAGTCTAAAAATATGCCCAGTGTAAAATACACAAACTCAGCACTGAACCAAAGCTAGCATTAAAATAGCATTTATCATCCACTGATTGCATCACACCACAACAAAAGGTAAGGTATTTTTTATTGTTTAAACACTTTACTGTACTGTAAATTTAAAAAAACATAAATAGAAATTAAAATAGGAATTTTCTGGTTTTGGAGTTTGAGAACGGAATAATTGCATTTACATTATTTCCTATGGGAAAAAATGTTTCGGAGTATGAACAATCCGGACTTTGAACACTTCGCAGGAACGAATTATGTTCAAACTCCAAGGTACCACTGTAACATTGTTCTCTTTTGAAGTCTTACTTGACAAATGATTAAATAATGACAATGTTCTAAGACCAACCTTTTTTTGCTAGCGCAATCAACTTTTTTTTTTTTTTAATGGGCGGGGATCGAACCCTCACTACGACGAGGTCTCCGGTTTGTGAGGGCAGAGCACTACCAGTGAGTGCAAATAATTTGAATGCTCAGAAAGTGAGGTACGTAAAATAAAAAGATAAGCTCCTTTCTTAAAAAATAAATACAATACTTTTTAAAAATATAGCTCACACAAAACCCACCTTTTCTTCCCCTAAACCGCTCGGAATAATTTTCATGAATTTATACTATACTATATAGTCGCGCACTATATGGTAGCCTATATCATATTCGTCGCATATCACATGACCACCGTACCTGTCATGACGTACCCACACATTAAGAGCTCTGACTATTTATTGGAAAATAAAATGTTTTATAATTGTTTTTGTTTTTTTATCTTGGCTTCAGTTGTTTAGACTACTGTTCACATATTCTCATTGCCATTTCATTGACTCAAACATCAATATCTCACTCTCTCATCCTGACCAGAATATGAGATTGTAGCTCCGTACGAGGTCAACCACAAAGGTGTGTACATCTCCCACGAGATTGCCCACCATCAACGCAGACGACGAAGATCGCCGTCTCCAGATGCATCCTCTTCAAACGCTAATGGCAGCAGCGAAACGACTTACTTCCGGGTGAGCGGCTTGGGGCAGGACTTCCACATGGAGCTGCAGGAGGCTTCCGAGACCCTGATTGCACCTGGCTTCACCATCCAGGTCTTGGGAAACAATGGCACCAAGAGCCTGAGGGCTTACCAGCAGGACCACCTCTGCTTTTACCAAGGGTCACTGAGGCTAAAGGTCAACTCGTCAGTGGCGCTGTCCACATGCATGGGGATGGTGAGTCTGAGCATGCCTGGAGTCAGATTACGGAAGGGTTTGAATGAGAAGGTAGTAGTTGATAAATCCCACCTGTGTGTGCATGTATCATTTTATGTGGCCCGTGGAGGAAAATAATGTTGTAAATGTCAACTTCATGTTTCTTGCTAAAATATTGACATTGCAAAATATCTTCTGTAATGTTATATCATCATAGACATTTGTCATAATGTTGATGTATTGCAAGTATTTTTTTACTCCCTTTTAAATCTTAAAATACATTTAGTAAAACTTTAACTAAATATATATATATATATATATATATATATATATATATATATATATATATATATATATATATATATATATATACAGGGTGTCCATAAAGTCTCTTTACCATTTCAAAAATTTATTAAAAATGCAATTGATTAGATATTTTATTCAGATTTGTTCTATTGTATTTAGCGTTTATTAAAGGTTTTTTTTTTTTACCTCTTTTAATACACTTCTACATGGGCACCATTAGTTGCACGAAGCACATCAATCATTTCTTCCATACTTAGTTCTGTAGTTTCGCTGAGTCTGCCTATCCGATTTTGTTTCAATAAACCATGAGACACATTGCGCCTTCTCTTGAGGGTGATGAAAAACTTTAATAAACACTGAATACAATAGAACAAATTTGAATAAAATATCTAATCAATTGCATTTTTAATATTTTTTTTAAATGGTAAAGAGACTTTATGGACACACTGTATATATATATATATATATATATATATATATATATATATATATATATATATTTGCTGTGTACAGGCGATCATACATTTATGTTTTCACAGTCATGTAACAGCCCTCCGAGGCAAACATAATTACGATGTGGCCTATGACGGAAATGAGTTTGACACCCCTGATTTAAACTGATGTAGTAAGTGATTCATAACTGAGCCTAAAAGCCATATTCGTTCAATTTGTCCCCTCCAGGGACCACTGATAGTGTAAACATTGTGTTAAACTTAACGTTAAACTGATGAGAAATGAGATAAAAAAGAAGGGGAATGATCATTATTTATAAAAGTGCTGGATTCCAATGCAGACACGAATTAAAACATACACTGTTTGAGGTTTTTAAGATATAACACCAAATTACGATTCAGATACTGATCTGATGGAAAGCCTTAAATGGGATTAGGTCAGATGCAATTACTAGAAGGAAGCAAAAAAAAAAAAAACATCCAGGGCCTCAAGCGGAATAGACCAGCTCAGTGGCCTAGTGATACAGTGTCCGCCCTGAGACTGGGAGGTCATGGGTTCAATTCCCGGCCGGGTCATACCAAAGTCTATTAAAATGGGACCCAGTGCTGCTCTGCTTAACACTCAGCAATAAGGGTTGAAATTGGGAGGTTAGATCACCATATGATTCCCGAGCAGAGCGGCTGCTGCTGCTCACCGCTCCCTCAGGGGATGGGTCAAATGCGGAGAATGAATTTTGCCCCACTTAGGTGGGTGTGACAATCAGCGGATCTTATCTTATATTGAATATCTACAGTATGGGTGCAGAAATGCTCATTGCATTGGTGGGCTTATTGCAACATTGATTGACAAATCCTAACTTCTATACCCCTGCATGAAAATAAAGAAAGGATGACAATAATTGAGTTTAAGTGAAGCAACTCCACCATAAGACCACAGACCACTATGCTAGTCCTCTTAGCATTCAGGAGAACAAAGGACTACAATAATACACATGTAATCTGCTCAGCGTTGAGCTGACACTCACAGTAGGCAGATCAATTCCACATTGTTGTTCCCCCCCCAAGTTCAAGTTCAAGTACAAAGCAGAAGACGTGTCATCACAATTATATCAAAGCTGTGTGACTAAGTCAGAACAGGACGTTTTGTTGCTTAATATTGATTTGTTTTCATTAAATTGCAATCGATTCCATACTGGTGTTTGGTAGTTCGGATTGTTTGTCTGCAAATTTCTCTCTTAAACCACAGAGAACAGCACCCCAGGGATGCTTCTTTGTGTGTGGCAGCATTACGGAACATAGTAAACAATCCTGTCAAAAGGCAGGCACTGCGTAAATGCGGTAGGGCTGACTCTTGTTAGTACTTAATAATCAAAAAAGCGACAATGTCATCATTTCTTTTATGTTTCTTCACATTTTGTAGTGATATGTATGCAGTTCTTACATCCATTTTGTATACCATTTTACATGTGCAGCCAGTTCTAAACATATTTACCATAATACAGCATAAATGGAGATAACTGGGTTGAAGTGAACTTGAAAATATTAATTCACAGATTGGTGATTGTCTGCCTGGGTATTGTTTACACAAACTTGCTGATGGGGAAAGAAGGTCACTTGAGAAAACATCCATCCATCCATTTTCTGAACCGCTTATTCCTCACAAGGGTCGCGCGGTTGAGAAAACAGAAAGATGGCAAAACAGACATGATGGGTCATTAGCTGTCCCCTTTTTGCAAAATTTTGGAATGTATAACGAGAATGAGATCATTTTAATCGATATTCAGAATTTTACATAATTAGAACATTATGTACACAGGTCTTGAGAGGCGATGATAAGGCACGGTAACCTACGTTTGAGCCATCCAAGGGTTCTAATAATAAATAATATTACTATGACGAGTGAAATGTATGCTATTCTTGGAAAATTCAAGGAAGAAGGACAAGGAAAATTGGCGGTAAATGTAAAAATGTTTTGAAAGTCTATAGGAAAATGAAATACAACTGTCTAGGCTTCATTAATGCATCTGCTTTGAGGAAGCATTGGCTAGAGAAACTCTTAATTAACACAATGACCTGATTGATTTAAAAAAAAAAAAGTCCCTTTTTTCTTTGATTTCTATGGACCCTATTGGTGTCTGCAATAAATAAAGAATTTAATTAGTGTTTGGAAACGCCAACACATATTGTTTTGTATGGTGGTATTTTCAATTTATTGAATTGAATTCAATTCATCCAAATGACTGTTTTTAATATAAATTTAATTGAAATTTCACAATTTTCTAAAATCTCAAACTTGGCGGCACATGGACAAAAAATGGCTGGAAAATTCTGAAAATTGATTTTGGGTGTTTTTGCATCCATTTGATTAAAATGAAAAATGGTCTTGTTAGAAATTCCAAACTTATGGGAAAACGGGACGGGCTATTGGTCGTTGTTATCCTCAGGAGACATTTTGAAGTGTGGAGACAACTTTTAAAGGGTGTCTTGTGCCCTGAAAGAACATAGAGTTTTGCTCAGCTTCGAGCGAAGTGTTCAACCATAAAAATTCCCATAGTTAAAAGTGAATGATGAAATAAAAGAGCTAAGCAGATCAAATGGTCACCTGCCAATGAGTCTATAAAATAATTATTTTATGTGCTTGCCTACGTGAATCTTGCTTTTACGGGGGGTTATTTCTCCCCCCCAAAAAACTTCAAACATGAGAGGCATTAGACAAGACCAAAAAAAAAGAAAACTTTTATACCACTGTTGTAGGTTACAATGTATACCGGTAATCTTCCCATATTGTGCATCTTGTCCTGAATATCACGTGAGCAAGTGTTCCACACATGGTAACCTTCATTTCACTCTGAACTGCTGACGTTAGGCTTTGAAAAGTTCATGCCTTTTTGCGGTTCTTCTTTATAAATCACTTTGGTCTTTGGTGTTATTTAATGATGAGAGTCTAGGGTATTGTTTGACAATAATGTATTTCGACAGAGAATGAATCAGGCAGCCCCAACTGTGGAACCAATACTGGAATATGGCAGAATGTACAGTATGCATGACCGGAGAATAACTCTACGCAATTAAAGCTGTAAGCGGCGGAGTGTTTGAGATCACAACGGCCAACAAATTGGCTTTGATCCTAAGATCATCATTTTTCAAATGAATTTCTCAATACAGCTGCCATTTTCCCCTCATCTGTTAAGACTCATGTAAGATAACAAGATGGTACGTGTCTTACTAGGTTGTGCTAATCAAAAATAGCAGTATTTGTGAAAAATATCCTTTGTGGGGGTTTTTTTTTCTTCCACAAAACATATTTAAAAGATACTGAAATACGTTTTATTTCCCTCTGACTTCTATGGCACAACACTATTTTGTGCCAAGAGGAAGAGGCTTAACATCATCCACTAATCACTCGGAGGTGCTTGTGCTTTCCTCTTGTAAAAGGCATGTTTTTTGCTTTAGGGCTTGTACTGGTAGTAATGACAGAATGGTACGCATTCATCCAACCGCTGGGATTTCCAAGAATATTTAGAATGAGTGACGCTCCATAGATGTGATGCAGCTTTGAAAAGTTGGGACCGGTTGCTACAGTCACTTTTCAAAACAAGGAACATCAATCAAGTGTTCTTAAAGGATGACTTGTAAGTCAGTTGGAAAATGTGTTCTAATGTGTTTTCTATAGTGAGTCAATGCATGACAGAGGTATAGTTTGCAATGACATCGGCATGAATCCTCTGGCTTCACTGAGCCTTATTATCAAAGCACTAATAAAATAAATGGTCTACATAACTTTGTTTAATTAGCATTAGTTTACTTGGGGGTGGCGCAGCTCAATGGTAGAGTGGTTGTCTCTCAACTCAGAGGCTGTGGGTTCAATCCCATGCCTTTGTGACCATGTAGAAGTATCCTTGTGCAAGATACTGAACCCCCAGTTGTTCCTAATGCTTCGTCATGAGTAGAAAAATACTCTATAAATGAAGTACCATTTCCTGCATTTTTCACCTAAATTGTACTCATTATTTGGTAACAATTTGTACCATGTACTAACAAATTGAAGAAAGGGGACTCCACACATGGTCAGGTGCACCTTTTAATGCACTGAACTCTTCCCCTTCATAGTTCCGTTTTCAGGAACCCTCCCACCCTTTCCTGTTGCTGCTTGTCTGAATGTGTCTGACTCCATAGAGGCCAGCTGTTTGCGCTGTCCCAAGTAGTGTTTCTGGGGATTTTTATGACTGCTATTTGCACCTCGTGGAGTACAGTGTGTAATCTGATGACTTCGCTATTTAGGCAACTCAATGGATGACCCAATCTCTTAACATAGGGATGTGGTAGTAGTGGATGTAGTTGCAAACACCAATTCCAGTAAAGTTGGGATTTTGTGTAAAATGTAAATAAAAACAGAATATAATGATTTGCATATCAGTTTCAACCTATAAATGAATACACTACAAGGACAAGATATTTATTGTTGAGAAACTGAAACTTTGTTTATTTATTTATTTATTTTGTGGTGGCTCTTGGTGTAAAAAGCTGTTATAGGGCACTAGTTTTTGTTTAATGGACATGTTTTTTACAAGCCCAAAACAAATCTGCAGATTTCTTTGATTCATTGTTCTGGCATAAATTAAGAGTGTGTGCAGTCAAAAAATGTTAGGTTTGTTGCTAGTGGCTTTTTGGAAAAATAGTCACTAGATTGGTCAGAAAAGTCATTAAATATAAAACATAAATTGGCTAAACTGACACACCGATTGTCACGTAGGTGTGGAGTTAGACAAGACACGGGAGGTGTGAAACAGGGGCTGGATTCAGATGGCCTCAAAGAAAACACTTGACGGTGAATCCTTGACTGAGAAACCTCAAAAAATTGAAAGCAGCTTAATAAGCATGATAGAATGCGTGATAAAATAAGAGTGACTAGACAAATTAAGAGTGACTAAAATGGGCTCATAAGCAACTGGCCACATTGTCATCATAAGGGACATAGTAACTGGGAAAAAAAAGACAAATTAAGACTGGTTACGTAATACATCACCGTCATACATATAATCAAAAGAGACATAGAAACAACTGCATAGAAACTGTCAATATTATGAAATTATCATCATGAGGGACACAGTAACTGCATAAGACTAGACAAACCCAGAATCAAGTCAAGTTGTCTTTATTTATATTGGATAATATGTGCTAATCATTATACATTATCATCATAAGGGACATAGTAACTGCATGAGCAAATGACAACATCAACATCATAACGCAATGAGCTCATGACCCAACCCAAAAATAGTCATATATGACACAATGACCAAACCCAAAATACAGTCAGAACACCATCCACGTGTTTGGTAATTTTTTAAGGCCTAAAAGATAAGTAATTGGCTCTATAAGCATGGTAACAGATTTAAACATGTTCGTAAATATATTTGTCTGAGAAACACAGCTTACTGTGCACTAACAAATTATTATTATTATTATCTGAGATGAAAACACCTGGAAACAAGCCGCTTATCTCCCAGATCATGGTACCAAAAGCAGAGTTTAATTTGAAATGTTCATTGTTGATTGTCCTTTTTTTGTTGTGTATTGCTGTTTTATGCTGAATGCGCAACAATCCCCAACAAGTATGTCGATGGTAATATCATGTGTTGTAAGCTGTCAGCAGGAACACCACACACAACTGTGCTGGTCTGTATTATTAGATCATTATTTTTACACAGCCATAGCCAGACGGTGAGAGTCTGGCTATGGTAAGTACTCATTTAATGAGAAGAGTCAATGTCCAAATATACAGTAGCTATGCGCTGGCATAACTGGTGGGTGACACCTACAAACACTTGTCGTATCCACACATAGTAACATGCATACTATGCATTCTAAAGTTTCTGCTGACCTGCAACATGTACATATAAACTATACATAGTATACATTGTAGGTCAGCTAACAACCTCCTGCTGCTACTGTTTTAAGAAGGAATCAACTCTTCACTCACAGATGCAGTGATAAAAGGCATTTGCAACTAAGTTTATATAGGATTAGGGCTAGAGAAGAGGAACAAAGAAGGGTTGGCAGGATTCTCACTTTATTCTCAGAATTCTGACTTTTAAGTGATAATTCTGACTTTAAAGTTATAATTCTGAGATTAAAGTCAGAATTTTCTCCGAATTCTGACTTTAATCTCCGAATTCTGACTTTGTGACGTAGCGCTATCTTTCTCCCAACACCACACAACACTCCCCCCACAATTCATAGCTCTACATCACAAACTCAGAATTCAGTCAGACTTCTAAGATTGAAGTCAGAATTCTGGGATCAAAATTCACTTTAAAGTCAGAATTCTCACTTTAAAGTCAGAATTCAGAGAATAAAGTCTCTTCACTGACCCCAATCCTCTTCCGTACCTTTATGTTTGATGAAAGACTTTCACTTCTTCGTACCAATTGCAATTCATCTTAATGCACTACAAAATTAAACACAATAAAACACTTGTGTTCATTATTTTGACTTTAAACTGTGCATTAGAGTTTATCCGAAGTAGGCAAGTCCCTTAACTCAAGCTATAGTGCGGGGATATGATGAACCAACCATCCTCACATAATTTTCTTCTGACAGCCTTTTATAGGTTGTGAGATAAGGTCTAACCTTGAGCAGCAAACAGATGTTGAACATGAAAAAACACAGCCAGTAATTGAGGTGTGCCAAGTTGAATCTTGACTAATTGGCGACTGAGACAGAAAAAAAGGCTAGAGGAGAAGGCGAAGCTTGGTATGTCCGTGTGGAGTATAACTCCAATCCTTTACGCTACTTTCCATCTCTCGATGGACATGTTGGATAATAATAATAATAATAATAATAATAATAAGAATAACAATAATAATAATAATAATAATAATAGTAATAATAATAATAATAATAATAATAATTTTAAAAAAATGAGCGGCACAGTGGCTGACTGGTTAGCACGTCTGCCTCCCAGCGCAGAGGACGTGAGATTGAGTCCAGGCTTTGGCCTTCCTGGGTGGAGTTTGCATGTTCTCCCCGTGCTCGCGTGGGTTTTCTCCGGGTACTCCTGTTTCATCCCACATTCCAAAGACATGTATGGCAGGTTAATTGAACAATCCACACTGTCCAAAGGTGTGATTCTGAGTGTGGATGGTTGTTCGTCTCTGTGTGCCCTGCGATTGGCTGGCAACCAGTTCAGGGTGTACCTCGCCTACTGTCCGAAGCCAGTTGAGATAGGCTCCAAGCTCCCCGCGACCCTTGTGAGGACAAGCGGTTAAGAAAATGGATGGATGGATAATAATAATGCAATAGATTTACATACATAGCGCTTGTTTGGACACTCAAAGACGCTTCACAGTGGTTGCATTATTCATGTGCTCACACATTCAAACTGTAGTGGCGGTAAGCTACTTAAGTAACCACAGCTGCCCTGGGGCAGGCTAAGGGAAGTGTGGCTGCCAGTGTGCACCTACGGCCCCTCCAACCACCACCAAATCACACCTTCCATACACCAGTGTGAGTAGCACTGGAGGCAACGTGTATGAAGTGCCTTGCCCAAGGACACAACAACACATGACTTGGGGAGAGCGGGGATCGAACAGCCGACCTTCTGGGTACTGAACGACCGTTTCTACACCCTGAGCCCCGGCCGCCACACAATATCACTTGAAAATGATTTTGCCTGTCACTTTAAATTTTTTCCATATACACATTTAAGCTTGGAAAAAAAGCTTTACAAACCAAACTTGCATTGAGGTAAAACTTTTATCTAATGTCTATGTTGTGATACTGCAAATATACTATAAATGTCCAGTTGACTCTAACATTTTGATGACAATATGTTAATCATTGTGGTTGTGATTAAATTCAACACTCATAGGATAACTGTACTTTGCATCTTGTCTCCAGTCAGGTTTGATCCGCACTCACGATGCAGACTACTTCTTGAGGCCGGTGTCCCGCCACTTTGCTCAGAGCGACAACTTCACAGCACCTTCCCATCACCAGCCGCACATCCTCTACAAGAGGGACATGGAGAGAGGTCACCTCCCGCGGGTGTTTCAGAAAAGATCACCAGATTCAGTTTCACACAAGAGTTACGCCACTAGAAGGCAAACCAAACCAAAGACTGATGAACAAAACCAGGGATGGCAGCAAAATGATCATCCAAGCAACAGTAACAGACGTGATGATCAGAAGGAGCATCACAGAAGAGGAAATTATCACGGCAACCTTCGACAATACGATGACTACAAGGAGAAGCAGAGGCAACACTTCTGCGGAAGACGGAAGAAATGTATGTAAGGGAAACTTCTCATTCTTTTGTGTAACACAATAGTGAAAAAAGTGTGCAGTTATTGATGCCAACATGTAGAAACACAAAAAGGCCCCTTAAGAGATGGAACAATGGCCGTGAAAAGAGATTCACAAGTTCCTAAACTTCCACCCAGCCATTTTCTGTGCCACTTCTCATTAGATTCAAGGGTGAGTTAGTGCCTGTTCCAGCTGTCATTGGTTGAGACGCGGGGTACACCTTTGCCTGGTCGCCAATCAATCACAGCAAACATAGAAAATATAACCATTTATGCGCACATTCTTCACATCTATGAACAATTTTAAGGCTTCAATTGTTCTGACATGCACAGTTTAGGAATGTGGGAAGATGCTGGCCCACCCGGAGACAAACCACAAGAAGATTCAAGGCCATTTTGTGATGAGCGCAAAGCAAAGTCAAATTGTTCGCATACGTTTTTGGTCTTAGTATTTTGCTTCACTAGCGCAGATAGATTACGGAATTTTTTGTGCCATTGTGAGATGGATTGCGGCCAACTACTGACCAACTGATGTGGCTCCTGATGGTCGGAGCACAAACAGTCCTTTCTTTTCTTGCGGAAGAAGAAATTGACTCGATGGGTCCATGCATAAGATTAGTGCGTTTGATCTCCCCATAAACTACAAGATCTCCCCTTGTGGATGATGTAGTCGGCCAGTCTCAATTGTGCGGCCATGTGTGCGGTCAGGGGGCTCCTATTAAAATATTTTAAAGATGACAGTAGTAGTTTTTATTTGAATGGAAACACTAGAAATTTGAAAAAAGACCCAAAATTTACGCTTGGAGGGGGTGGATTTTGAAGCGTATCGAAAAAAAGAAAATGCGAATTTTGGCTATGGAAATTTTTTGCGAATAAATGCTGATAAGACCGGATACACGTGGCACGTTTTGACCAGATATTACGTCACGTACGTCTGTAGTCACAAATCAGCGGACGAAAAAGTATAGGTATGTTTGGGTGGATGACAAAACAGGAATCTTTTTGGAATTAATTAAAGAAGCAAATATTAATTCAATTTAAATGTAGAACAGCAAAGAAACGCTACGGTTTATCAAGAATTACAAAAGCAAACTCATACGACATCATTCTTCTTCTTCGTCTTTTAAAGTAATGGTGGGTCACACCTCAATGGTATACGCCGCCAGCTACAGCGGCGGAGTCCTCTCTCAATATTTGCAAAAGAGATGGAAACGGGCATAAGTCGCATGTCCGTTTTGCGTATTTTCAATAAATTCAGTTAAAAATTTTAAAACAATTGGATGGAAAGCTGACTCGTAATCATAATTCATTAAATTAATTGATTTATAGTTCTACAATGATTCAGACAGATTATCCCACACTGTTGTTATATTTATGAAGGAATACAATGGCATCCAACACACACGTCTGCGGAGCACCGAATCTGCCTGCCTATGCCTTGATCAATTCCACCAAAATCACCTTACACTGCCTGTGCCACAAGTTAGACCTGGTTTTACTGAGTCTAAAATATAGTCTACTATTCATCACCAAATTGCTAAATATTCAAAGGTCTCCATACTGTGAAGTGCCTTCAGGGACTCAGGGAGTGCGTTCCAGAGTCGCAGAGCCACGGACTGGAAGATCCTCTCTCCCATGGTGGAGCTTAGTCATGGGCTGGTGGAGGGAGTGATGAGGACTGAAGGCTTCTTGTGGAGGTTTGTGGGCTGAGAAGCTCACTGACGTATAAGGGTGCATTTCATGGAGACACTGCTGACTAAGATGACAGTTTGTAGTGGATTCAGTGGTGAATATGTAGCCAATAAAGAGTCTCGAGAATTGCTGTGATATGGTCGTATTTACAATTCCTTGTCAGGATCCTGGTGGCGCAATTTGTATGTGCTGGAGTTTTTGCAGGATCCTGCTTGAGACCCCCAAAAGAAGCGAGTTGCAATAGTCTAGCCTGGAGGTGATGAAGGCGTCAACCAGTTTCTCTGCGTCAGGGTAGAAAGAGAGAAGAGTTTGGTAATGTTCATGAGTTGAAGGAAGCCTCACAGATCAATCAGCCATGACGTTTAAATGTGTCTATGTAAGTACCTGTGAAGCGTTCTTAAGAAAACATACATTGATCAATGACACATTCTTCTTCAAAAAAGTGAGTGTGTTATCTTACTATGCTCGAGGTAATTCATGGGAAAATGATCACCAAGCTTGCATGTGATGATAACTACATTATGGACTACATTTAGACTTTGGTTGACATGACCTGTGGAACACATACACATAAACGGTATATTCACTTTACACCATGATGCATGTTTAGGTTTGACTAATGACTTCAAGAACCCTGACCCTAACCCTATTAAACATTAGCCGTGTCATAGAGGTCTGAACTAGTACCACCACCATTTCCTGCAGAGCTCCAGCTGTCTGTCCCTATAGTGAAAACACACTGCGTGTTTTCATTCCCTGAGGATGACTTCAGTGAACACCTGCGCTGTGTTTTAGCCACAAATCCACATTGGCGGATTACCTGCCTACCATCTACAAAAGCAAACATTTAAGCCAGAAAGTGTTCATTGATAATTACAATAATTGGAATCAGGGAAGAGATTTTAGGGCCGAATGTAAAAAATGCTACGGTTTGAGGATACTGTAATAGTTGATGCAATTGTACTCATGATGTGAATCATCCCAAAATCTCGTAACCCATTCAACTGTGTAGGTGTACTGAATTTTGTAACATATGAGACTGAAGGCATTCGTATAGCTAGCAAGCTATAGCATTCCTTTGACAACTTCTTTTGCAGTTGCTTTTTGTTAACAATGAAGTTCCAATTGCTTTAATTTCCTAATATATATATTTTTGTCTTATCTCAACATTTCTTCTGCCCAGACATGCCAAAACCTCCAACAGAGCGCCCCTCCCCGCTTCCAGATGAGTACAAGTTCATTCCCAGGAAAAAGAGGGCAATTATCGTCAAGAACCAAAACAATCAAAAGCTCAATGTTGAGACACTGGTGGTAGTAGACAGAAAGATGATGGACAACCATGGCCACGAGAACATTACTACTTATGTTCTTACTGTGCTCAATATGGTGAGACGAGACTTTGTTATACCGTTGTGTCACACACTGACTCAATAGTAAAATTGATATGCACATATCCACATTGCTAATATGACCCATAATAGAACTAGAGCTGCAATATCAAAAATGGTATACAATACATACATAAAATAAAGAAAAAGTCTCACACTTGCTTGTTTGCTTGACTGCTTGGGGCAAGGTGACACTTTCTCTTTTGCTGTCTTTAATTTGTGGTTAAGTGAATGCCATTCTGACTTATCAGATAGAACCCATCTGAAAACATGACACTGATATTGGGGTGAGCTCATGGCTACACAGCGCTGTGTTACTGCGTCACGCTCATTCCGTTTCTTATTGGCCGACGGGCAAATCCAAAGGCAATCTATCTATTTTGAACACATGGTTCCCATGTCCAAACACGGTCAAGTCAATCCTTGTCAATTGAAATGTAGTACGAAGTAAAAAAAATAAAATAAAAAAAAATAACAGACCCTGACCACACCAGCTCCCATGGGTTTCTAAAAAAAGCAAAGAGTGTACAGCTACATACTCAACCTCCATTTGTTAGACGTACATATAGAATATTGTCCATAATATCCCGTACTTTTGGCTGTGGAGCAAGTCAAAATATGATTTCACGTAAACATGTTTTTGTAATCATCTTTGCATGCATTTACATACATGTAATTAGTCTCATAATACGCTTCAACTATTACGTGAAAATGAAAACAAAGCGATTCACTGTAGTGGTTCTGGAATTTGACAATGGCTCAACTTTAAGTAAGTGGTTTTGATTGTCTCTTTGACCTCAGAGTTTTCGCTTTAATTTGGTAACAAAACACAGCTCTGAGTCAAGACATGTGTCAGTGCAGGAAAAAAAAAAAAAAAACATCAGGAACATAAGGAAGGAATGTGAGGTTCAAGATTACATAAACGCAGAGTGACATGTACCTACAGTATTTACTTAACCTGATTAAATGGCAAGGGTGAGTGAGGGCCCAACATCAAGAGACCGTTCAAGCTTTAACATTAAGGTCATATCATTAGAAACACCTGAACAGGCTACTGCCTATAGTCTATTTACTAATTGACATCTATGATCTATCTGTCTTTCGGTTTCTTTTTGATTTAATGAATGTTTAAGCTATGCTTACAATTGATAAGGAGGTGCCAAAGTCTCTGCTTACAGTATCCTGTGTCGTGTGTAGGTGTCAAGCCTCTTCAAAGATGGTACCATAGGAGGGAGCATCAATATCGTTATAGTGGGACTTGTGCTACTTGATGAAGAGCAGGTGAGAATATGTTGAGGAAAAATTTTTACTTTCAGATAACATAAAGACCCATGTGTATGTAATGTATATCACATAGAATATGTGTTGGTTTCACCTTCTCTCCAGTCACGTTTAAAAGTTGTTTTTGTTTGTTTGTTTCAAGTAATCAGATTTTGGTTTCCATTCATGTTTAAGTGATGTCTTCTTTATTATGCTCTGGTATTTAAAGGGACATTCAGTGATCCCTAGCGCTATCTAATGGTGAACTAATAATTTATCATTTTAAAAACCGACTGTTTATATCAATAGTATGCAAAAAAATATGTTGTATCGTGTAAACATTCTTTTTATATAATCGTAGATCTAGTAATCACTAATCATATTACATGGCTGTAGTCTAACCTTACTAGAGCTGCCATGTTTCGCATCTTCCTGCTACGGATGCCCAAAGGACAACTTCGCAAATGTAGTTAGCCCTGGAGGTGCTTGCATCGAGTGTCGGGCCCAATGGGTCGGCGAACGCTTACCTTGCACAGCTGGGGCCTGCAGATGGTCGTCACTAACTCCCGTGATCCGCTTGTCACTTTCTGCTCGCAAGCTTTACTAGCTCTTCCCGCTAGCCGCTCTTGTTAGCCACTCCAGCGTATGGCTCCGATTAACTCCCGCTAGCCACTCTTGTTAGCTGCTCTGGCTAATTCCGGCCTGCTCGGTCTTTCGGCGTCGCTCGCCGGGCTTCACAACGGCTGCCAAGTCGCCGTCGCTCGCTGAGATGCTCGTTTGCTCATGCAAAATAAGAATTGCTAGTAGGCTTGCAAAATTTGGTCTCTCTGAGCCACCATCCTGCGTGCTTATAATGCTATTTTTTGACCACCAGATCGCGCTATGGACTACACACTGTGTCTTCAAAGAATGCAAATGCAACAGAAACCTTACTATATACACATACTGCCCAAAACATTAGGTTCCTAATTATGAATGTAATTAGATTTAAAAACAAAAAACAAAGATCACACTGGTCACATACATTTTGCTGCTTAGAAACTTTCACTGTTTTTTAGGTGTATTTTAATATCGCTGAATCCGATAATGACATTGTTTTTTCTGAATTGGCTTAGTTTTTGAGATATTACATATTTTTGTTTTTAAAAAGTATTATTAATACCAAGGTTATGACATTGGTATTCTCTTTGCGCTACAACTTTGATGAGTTATTTCAAGCATGCTATATAGTATTCTTTAATTTTTAAGATTGTGAAAGTTGCTAATCGTTACCGTAGAGAGCCTTTCATAAGCAAATTATGTCTCAAGTGAAATTCAAGCAAAAATTCGGAAAACTGAAAAATATTAGTCGTAAACAAATGCAAAAACAGGTGATGTTAAAGTACAAACACTACAGCAATCAAAGTGCATTTCGTAAACTGTCAAAGCACATTAATTCAATCAATTAATTGTCAAAAATATTGATATCTCAACAACTAGAGCTAATTCAAAGATTCATTTTTGGGCTCATCAGCCCAAAATTACCCAGAAACCATTAAAAATATCTTTTGGGATACAAAAAATAAATAAATAATTGAATTGTTTGCCAGTGTAGTGCAAAGTTCTCATTAACGCTGTCTGTATCTGTTATTCGTTTACGATTTGTTTTTGTATTGGTATGGCTGTAGTATATAGTGTCATAGAAGTGCACTACCTAGTACTAAGAGATATTCAGTACAGTGGATCCCCGGATAATCATTGTATTTTCGTGGATCAAAAAAATAAATAAATATATATATATATATATATATACATATATATATATATATATATATATATATATATATATATCAATATATGAAAAAAAAATTATATTTTCTTTTTGTTTTTCATTTATCTCCTTTTTTTTTAAATAAATAAATAAATAAACATTTCCTTTGGATTTCCAACTATACGCTGATTTTTGCTACTTGCGTGCCAGCCAAATCCCTATCCACCACAAATAGTTGCGGGTCCACTGTCCAATATTTTAGTAACAAAACTTGACTGAAACCTTGTCAAGCTAAACTGGACAGAAAGACTTCTATAATCATCGTATCTCTGAAGATGCTGCATGTGGGTCTACATAATGGAGTCTGATATAAGTATTTTGATTCAGTCATAACTTCTACTATTCAAAATATTTCTCTTCATATCTTTATGAACTGTAATGGCCATCCCGCTCATGATTATCCATCTGTCCCAGGATGGGTTGGTGATCAGTCACCATGCAGACCATACACTGAACAGTTTCTGCCAGTGGCAGTCCACTCTTGGAGGCCTAGAGGGTCAACGCCATGACCACGCCATTCTACTTACAGGACTTGACATCTGCTCATGGAAGAATGAACCATGTGACACTCTGGGTACATCTTTGACACTGTCATTGTACTCCTTAAAACTATGCATTTAAACTGTGAGTTCAAAATAATGATCCAGACTTTTTGGGAGAATTCTTTACAAATGCAAAAGAAGACCAAATGTAAATTGAAAATGTATCAGGGCAAGTTGTTTTCATGTCACAACGATGAT
Source organism: Vanacampus margaritifer (assembly GCF_051991255.1). Lineage (NCBI taxonomy): Eukaryota > Metazoa > Chordata > Actinopteri > Syngnathiformes > Syngnathidae > Vanacampus > Vanacampus margaritifer. Next base: position 12,330,518 of record NC_135440.1, on the reverse strand, counting down.
GTCATTCTCCTCATCGTCTTAAGCCACAAGCTTTCATCCATTATATTTCTCTCTATCTGGGAAGATGTCCCTGCCCTCTGTCACACAGTGTGACACACAAAAACAGATGTTGAAAATATTGACTGTTTTGTAATTCAATGAAAATAAAAATACACAACAGAAAAAACAATAATCCAAACTAAGAACGTTAGAAACATAATTAAGGCCAGACCTTTGAATAATAAAAAATATTAGTTCATCAATCAATAGTTTTACATTCATTACGGTTATTGTTGTTTTTACTTAGACCACAGAACATTCTTTGCTGTATTAAAATTTTTATATGAGGTACACACAGCCACACACACACATTGAGTCTTGAGTGAGTATGTTTAACAAAACAGCTTGTTTGCGGTAATGACAAATTTGACCACAATATTGTCCTTCATATTATGAGAAAAAACACAGTCAAGGTCTGGTCAATTATTCTGCAATAATTCTATTATTTCCTTTCTTTTTTGATTATATGGCAGCCTATTTCAGCATTCATGCGCAAACTGCAATTTTGAGTTGTAATATGAAACCGAACCATCACACTTTTATTGCAGGTTTTGCCCCAATAAGTGGAATGTGCAGCAAGTACCGGAGCTGCACCATTAATGAGGACACAGGTCTAGGATTGGCATTCACCATTGCCCATGAATCTGGACATAAGTAAGGATTTCCAACCCCTGCCATGATGACAAATATGATTGTTTTCTTCTGTTATACAAATATGCTTTGTTTGAATTCTTCAGTTTTGGAATGGTCCATGATGGTGAAGGAAACATTTGTAAGAAGTCTGAAGGAAACATCATGTCTCCCACATTAGCGGGTCACAACGGTATCTTCTCGTGGTCTGCATGCAGCCGTCAGTACCTCAGCCACTTTCTCAAGTAAGAAAAACATGTTACGATTACTGCTATGCTATATATATATTTTTAGTGTAAATAATAGTGCATGGAAGTCATATAATATGAGCATATCAGCTACAAGGGCTTGAAAATGATTAAATTACAATGTTCACTTGAGACTATTTGTCAAGGATAAGGGTAAAAAGAGCACATCACTTTAATTTGCTAAAACAATGATTAATAAAAAAAAATGCTTCTCATATAATGCGTGAAGCTTAAAAAATATGGCTAACTAAATTGATGCTTAGCATGAGAGTGGATGTCCACAAAGGCTATAGTTGCGTGTGTAGTGTATGTTTGTGCAGTAACTTTTTCACGCATGCAGCCTGCTCAGCCAAGCAAGCAAGTATTCATCGCATGTGCGTGCGCCTGTGTCAATGTGTCTTTCTGTGCCAGTTCGAGAGAGAGAGAGAGAGAGAGAGAGAGAGAGAGAGAGAGAGAGAGAGAGAGAGAGAGAGAGAGAGAGAGAGAAAATGTGTTTGTAACTAGATAGCGGCAGAGCTAGTGTTCCTACACTAAATTTATCAATGTGCTAACTGAAGGCAAGGCAAGACAATTTGATTTCTATAGCACATTTCATACACATAGACACAACACCTGCAAGCATTCACTGCCATAAATTCATTAAAAAATTAGAATAATAATAATACTATAGCTATTCATACTATTTGATCTGCTCTCTATCTGTGTCACAACAAATGGCAACAACAATCTGTTTAAATTAATACCACAAGCAATTCATGTTTTCATGTTTTTAATGGACAAACCATGTAAACTTTCACAATGCATAGCGGAAAACGTATGTGAACCCATTGGCTAATGACTAGCTAGCTAAAAAGCTAATCAGAGTCAGGAGTCAGTCAACCTAGTGTCCAACCTATGTGACAAGATTGTTGGTAAGAGGTGCCCCCACTATATAAAAAAAAACACACACACTAGTTTTAATTTTTCTATTCTCAAGAAGCACAAGATGTGAACCATAGCCAACAGGACAACAACCCATATAGGGCAGAGGTAAATTAACAACAGAAAAATATGCCTTACCAGAGTGGGCAAGTCAGAGTCCTGACCTCAACCTGATTGAGAATAACCTCAAGGGAACAATTTACAACAAGCATCTTAAGAATATTGCTTTTTAGAAAGAGGGAGAAAATTCTTCCTATTCTGTTGGTGTAACCAGCAACCATAGAGAACGTTTGGTTGAAGTTATCGCTCTTAAAGAAGGCTCAACTCAAAGGTTCACATACGTTTTCCACATACTTTTACATTTACATGTTGTCGTCAGTAAAAACGGGGTGACATCTAGTTGTTGTAAGATTTTTTTGTGTGTCCGGCTTAGATAAAGATTAGACATTTTATGATCAATTTATGCAGCAATCCATGCCATTTTCAAGCGTTCTTGCACTGCATGCTTCTTTTGCCTTGATATTTTGTATTAACGCAGCCTCTTGAATGGCTCTACTAATGTCAGATCAAAGAAGCTTTGTACAAGTCAGCCTCCACTGTCTAAGACCCTTATTACCCTCAGTCACCTATGACCGAAAGAAATCTGTGCCAATAGTTAGTCATGCATTCAAATGACAGGCAGCTTACATGATAGACAGAGTCTACGTAAAGGAAACTTACAAATGTTTTTGTTGGCATGAAAACAGCTTTTCAGCCCATCAGAAACCCAGTCATTCATAAAAGTTGCATGCATTCTTATCTCAACTCACCTGTTGACATATACACTCACTGGACACTTAGAAACACAATGTACAATCTATTGACATTGAATACAAGAGCATAAATAATGTGTGTGTATATATATATATATATATATATATATATATATATATATATATATATACACACACACACACACATATATATATATATATATATATATATATATATATATCTGTGGTGTCTTTTTCAGAAATGTTGTTATGTGAACAATGAAGGATAGCAAAACACAGTAGAAATGCACCCCCCCCCCCCCCCCCACACACACACACACACACACACTCGTTTTTCATGCGAAAGCGATATGGCCACTGCAATAATCCTTTCTCAAATATTTTGTCTTTTCATGCTCTTTGAACCCTACTTCTAAACTGAATTCCCCTGACTGCTGTGTTTAAGTTTTCCACATGAGAATCAGTGATATCACTTAAAACTGGAAATCCCCCACTTGTCTGAATAAAGTTTTTTTTTTTTATTAATTAATTTATTCATTTATTGTCATACGAGTGCAAATCACTGATTTTGGGATTTTGAAGCAAGTTTAGACCCCCATATCTGTTGATCTGGTGGTTGTCCATCCTCACAAATTGGTAGAGTGATAAACAGTCGCACTGTGCACAAAATGCTGTAATGGGGCCTCAGTCCAGTAACGGGTCGGTGTCACAGCGCCAACCCGCCGAATCAAATAATCAATTTGAGGTGCCTTCCCGTCATAGCAGAAGTCCTCTTACCGCTCCAGCAACATTTCATTCAGTGGTGCCCCTCGGTTAATTGACGGCACTCTGTGCCCTTTTAAGTGCAGCGTGAAAAGGGCTTAACAGTTGCAGTGTGATCTAAAGTGGGGAACAAGGACAATCGAAATCTTCGAAATTTGCCACACAAATTTGTATTTGTATAAAAGTTGTTTTATTCCATGTTCCTGCTGCTGATGATTTTATGATAATATATTTTTTTTTTATCTGGATCAGACACTAAACTCTAAAATTAGGTAGTTCACATAAAATAAAAATTATAATATAGTATCTTGAAATGTAAAATACCGCCAGAACTGACACTGATCCATTTCACCCTCTACTTTTCACCAGCTCGGCCCAGGCTTTGTGCCTATCAGATGAACCCAGCGGAGTGAAGGAGTATCGTTACCCTGAGAAGCTGCCAGGCGAGCTGTATGATGCAGACACACAGTGCAAATGGCAGTTTGGTGAGAAGGCCAAGCTCTGCACCTTGGATTTTAAAAAGGTACATTTTGTCTTTTTATGCATCATAAAATCTGAGCATCACCTTGATGGAGTGGTTAGCATTTGCACATCATTCCTACATTTGAGATGTTCTGGGTTCAAGTCTCAGCTCCGGCCGTGCTATGTGGAGTTTTCATGTTCTCCTTGAGTTACGCCACGTTACGCCTCTCATCTGAGCAAGCTTCATCTGTTGAGAACTCCTTGTAAATCCCATTTGGATACTAAACTGACCATATGTGTGAATGTCACTGTGAATACTTGTTTGTCTACTGTATGTCTACCTTGGGTTTGACTGGAGACCAGACCATGGCCGTGATAGGTTTCCACTCAACCGTCACCCTAATGAGGACAAGCAGTATAGAAAAGGGATGGATGGGTCACGCATTTTGCTGCTGTATTTGGAAGTATGGAACTCTATGATTTAGAGAATGAGGTCAAAGAGAGAAAAAAAACAAAGGGTGGAGGAAAAAACATGTGAAACTGATTGGGAATCTCAGGCTTGCTTGCACTTGTCATGCACATGCATTCTCTTTTTTGCGCACACACACACACACACAAACCAAAGAGTTTTACAATGCTGTCCATAAAATACTCTTGGCTCTCTGACAAAATACACACTGGCATACTGCCTGTGGGAATTGCTCCTTGTTCCTCTCCCGTTGTCAAATTACTGCTGATGTCGCTGTTTGACAGTCTGTCAGGGATTATATTTGTATTTGGAAGTTGACTAAATTGACTTCTTTTATTTTGCAGGTGTACCTAACGAGTGGGTGTGAATGGGCTGTTTGAGCTTCATTGTAAAGTAGCATAGTTAAAATGAACAACTGTCGTGAAAAAGTATCTGTTTACAATCAACTCTGAAACAAAAATATTTCTTTATTTTTTTCATAACTATTTTTAAAAATGTTTATTTTTTATTACTGAGCCAGATATAAACAGGAAATGAGAGAGATGGGTCTGATTAGTTTGTGTTATGTTATTTTTTCACTTGAGTAATATTCCCTCTGTGGTTATTATTTTTAATTTCCATCCCTTTCCCTACAAAGAGTTAAATCTCACAGCAACCTACTTAAATGAAGTTTAGCATACAGAATTTGTACAGCATGTTGAAAAAGTTTGGAACGAGGTTCCGGACTTCCTCATTGCATAAACATGTCATCCTTCTGAACATGCTTGTCTAAACACCTAAACATTACAACATTCTATCTTCAGTTGTGCCTGATTTCACTTTCACCTGGTAGCTTTGAGATGCTCGAGCCCAAAGTCTCTTCGAAGCAAAACTTGCAGTCTTGGTTTGTCCGTCACAAAACACGACAAGAATCAGCCTCTCACTGATCGTCACACCCATTTAAGTGGGATGAAATTTATTGTCCGCATTTGACCCATCCACTGTGGGAGCGATGAGCAGCAGCAGGGGCCATGCTCAGGGATAATTTGGGTGATCTAACCCCCGACTTCCAACCCCGAGTGCCAAGCAGGGAGGTAAACAGGTCCCATTTTTATAATCTTTTTGGTATGACCCACATACAATTTTTTTTTTTTAAATAAATAAATAAAGGAGAGCAATGATGATGGCATGTCAAATCGGTAAAATTACCGAATGAACAATACTGAACTCTCCAAAAAAATAAAAAAATTAAAAATAAATATCTTTGGTATGACCGGGGATTGAACGGGCGGACACTCTACCACTAGTCCACTGGGCTGGTCTATTTCCCTGTGAGATAATGTATTATATTTTTTGCAAAGAGTGTGAAGTTAAAAAATGGTGGACTTAACTAACTTCAGTGATTCAAGGAATTTTATCGTTAGACCAAGACACATTTACACATATGGTAGAAAACACGATACCCAAAGTCCCAAAGGGGATTCATCACATAATTGCCAGGAAGGGCATATTCACATGTGCTGCTAAAACGCCAGGGAGTGAATACCATAGCTTAGCTTAACTGCCATTCACATTTGGTCACTCCCACTATGCTCACTTCCTATCTTTGCTGTTTAAAAAAATAATATATTTTCTAGTCTTAAACAAGCAAAACAGCTGGATAAATAGCCCTTATGATGGACTCCAAGGTGCCTGTCAGCATCTGCGCTGCCTTGTCAAACTCGGATGCAGTCATTCAGATAGCAAGAGAATGGAATTGCTGAAAAGTAGCAGGCTATGTTTTTCTGGCAACGTGATCTGGGAAAGCACACAGTGCTCCCATCCGACTCTTTAAGACCACTGCTGAGAAACACAACCGCTAGATCATGTGAATTGAGTTTGTCAGTTGTGCCCTATTGTTCTTGTGATTGCGCATTATTATTTCTTTTTTTTTCTCTCTCTCTGTATCTGTAACCGTCAGTTCAAATGAAAATACATTGAAAGTGACTCTCTTACTTCAGTGTTCTGTTCTCGCCAAATCATATACAATGAAAGGAATTTCAACCTTATTAAATGACTCAAATGTCACTCCTTAGTCGAGTGAAGACTTCCGCCAAACTGTTATCAAGATCGGTGTTGTATTTGTATTTGTGCATCCATTTTCCAGTTAGCAGACTACTTACAGGTTAGTGGACGATGATAAGTGAAGAGCTGGTGGTGGTGGTGGGGGGGGGGGGTTACGCTACAGTTCCACAAAGCTGTACAGGTTTAGTTTTCCATGAGACCTATGATGAAAATGCAAATGATCGTCATTGATAAACTGGTAATTCCAGAACACCAGCGCTAATTGCCGCGCACTGTTTGAATGACGCAAAGGACGTCTATAAAAAGCTGATATAAACTTCAAGTTCATTCGTTCTGGATTCGGCCCTAAAATCGTCCAGAAAGAAGCCGTCTGTCCTTCCTTCCTTTCCTCAGTCTCTCCTTTGGTCTCTTGAGGTCTCCCTGATTTGTTGGAATTTAGATGTTTCTGGGGTTGGTGAAGGACTCTGGTTGGTGGCCCGGTGGGTGGTGGGTGGTGTCTGGTCGGTGCTGGATTTCACTTTCCTTTCTTTTCTTTGGTCCTTCCTCTGGTCTCCTGACGGCCTCATGACTCTGGCTGGAAGTGTTCGGTTTAGGTGAACGGTATGGGATTTTTTTAATAGGTTTTAGGTGAACTAATGAATACACACACACTCACACGCACCCACATACGCATTCTCACCCACATACAAAATTTAAAAAATTTTACATTTTTTTTAAAAGAGAGCAATGATGATGACATGTCAAATCGGTAAAATTACCGAATGAACAATACTGAGCTCTCAAGAAAAAAAACAAAAAAACAGAAAGAAGCTGTTCTTCAGCATCCTGGTCCTGCTCCAGGTGGTACTTCTTAGGGAAGAAGATGGAACAGGGTGTGTGTGGAGTGGGTTGATAGGATGTAGGACTTCCTGATTTCCAGGTGGGCGAGGGCTGCATGGATCACTGATGATGAGATGGCAGCATCAGTGGAGCGTTTCTTTATGGTTAAGGTCTACAGGTTGATGTCGTTTTTGATCAGTTTTTCAACATACTTCATGACCATCAGAGTGATGGCTACTGGCCAAACGTCTTTCAGATCTGTCACTGTGGAGGTCTTGGTGTTGGAGTGAGGTGTTCAGTGGTATGGTGGGCGACTCCCAATCTAGAGGTTGTAGGTTCGATCGCATGCCGAAGTATCCTTGAGCAAAATACTGAACCCCCAGTTGCTCTTAAGGCTGTGTTATCAGTAGTTGAATGTAAAGTGCTTTGAGGATCTTGTAAGGTGGAAAAGCGTTATATAAATGAAGTACCATTTACCATTTGAAAGTGTCTGTTAGCACCTCGGTCAGCTGGTAGACAGTCCTCCTGTACCCGCCCTGGAATATTATCAGGGCCTGCATCTGAGTGAGGGTTAATCCTTTGCAGGGTTCCTCGCGTCTGCTGGGGATAAGCTGAGGGACTTGTCATCGGGTGGTGTTGTGTATCTAACATTGGCCACTTGTTGTTGTTGGAGTCTTCAAAGCGGGCAGCAAAGGCTCTTTTGATCATTTTTAGCACATCTGATGCCTGCTGATTGATGATGATGATGATAAAGGTGTTGCAAATTGTGTTGTCCTCCCCATTGCTCATGTAAGTTATTAACTAGGGGTGGTAGTCATCATTCTTCTAACATTTGGCGATTAAACCAAAACTTTCTTTCTTTCTTTCTTTCTTTCAGGATATCTGCAAAGCTCTTTGGTGTCACCGCATTGGGAGGAAGTGTGAAACCAAGTTCATGCCAGCGGCAGAAGGCTCTGCCTGTGGGCCTGATATGGTGACTTAACATTGGTTTTAGTGCGCTTGTGAGATTTGAAATGGCATGGGTGATACAATATTCTTATAAAATCAGTCAACTCAAGCTGTCAATGTACAAACCCCATTTCTAGTGAAGGTGGGACATTGTGTAAAACATTAGAGCTGTCAAAATTGGTCAATTAATCCACAAGTAATCGATTATCAAAGTAATTGTTTCGAGCCATTTTTTTTTTTATTCAAAATGGTCCAAATCCTCTGATTTTAGCATATCAACAGTAAGACAGTAAGACTGATTATCTTCTGTGTTTAATCAAAATAAGACATTTGCAAACATCTGTTTTTACTTTTGAAAACAATAACTGAACTGGTAACATAGTAATCACTATACAAATACAAAGTACGAAATAAACACCATTCACTGGTTAATAAACAGTAATCAGGGAAAAAATGGTTTTGTAATACAGTTTAATGCAAAATGAAAATGAATCCAATTAGTCGATTAATCAATTGAATAACCGATAGATTAATCGAGTATTTATATATTTGATAACAGCACTGTAAAACATCAAAACAGAACTGACTGGATGGATCGCATGCGACAAAGCAGAGAGTGGTGGTAATTGTGAACCTCAGTGAGACAGACCTGACCTCTTGTCTGCTTGATCATTTTAAGCTCAAAACTAAATGCCTCCGTGACAAGTGTTGAAATAAAACAGGGCTCTGGTTTTTCAGTTTAGGAGACAAAACACTCCCAAAGTAGCACTCAATGTTGCATGTTTATTCTAAAAGGAAATGTGGTAAAGCATGCTTTGACTGATTAATGCATATGTCCAGCATAATCTTGCTGTTTTAAAAGAATCAGTATCAATTGAAATACATTATAATGGGAAATTACGTATGAAGAATATCTTGTCTGGTATTTTCCCATATTTTATTATGAGTTAATTCGACTGCTGGTAAAGACAGTGAATAAGTAACACAACATGTTCTTCTTCCCTTTTTACATCTTTTAAACCATGTTTTGACCGATCTTTTTTAGCTTAAGTTGACATTTGCTTCCAAGCTTCTGAATCACTTTTAAAGCCGTGTGTGGTGCTTTGACAACCCAATGCATCCTCATAATGCATTTATCATCTTTTCTAGTGGTGTCGAAGGGGTCAGTGTGTAAAACACGGTGATGAAGGCCCAAGGCCCCAGCACGGCCATTGGTCAGAGTGGTCGGCTTGGTCTGTCTGCTCGCGAACCTGCCAAAGTGGTGTCATCTATCGGGACAGGCATTGCAATAACCCCAGGTAGTGATGGAACAATACACAACGCACTTTTGCTTTCATGCACAACAGTGAACAAGAACATCACAAAAAGCATTGAACGATAAGAGACGAAATGTGGCAGGACAGCCAGTGCCTTTTTCACCATGACAACGAGCCTGCTCACAATACACTGAGCATCCAACAGTTCCTGTCTGACAATGCCATGTTTGGAGCAAGCTTCCTACTCACCCGATCTGGATCAGTGGATTTTTTTTTCTTTCCCAAGCTCAAGGGAGTCATTAAGGGGACCCGTTTTAAAGACGTGGACGATATCAAGATGACTGTTACGACAGCCAGGTGCATGAAGGTGTGGCAGAGAAAACTGGGAAAGTACATTTGACTCCAAGGGCATTACATCAAAGAGGAAAATTGATAGTTTGTACTGTAGTATGCATTTGAAATAGATCTTGTGTGACAGCAGTCTACTTGTCACCGATTGTAATCTCGATTAGTCAACCTATAGGATCATTTGTGAATTGCAGCTAATCATACTAATATGCAGTTTCTCTTTATAATTAGTGTCCAGCGTTTTCACCTGTCTGGCTTTTTAACTCATTCACTGTCATAAATTCATAAAAAAAAAATTAAAAAAAATAAGATGATTAAAAATTAGGAGCAAGAGGCGATTAATTTTTTAAAATTATAATTAATCGCATGACTTCACTAGTTAACTCACGATTAATCACACATTTTAAATCTGTTCTAAATGTACAATAAAAAAATTCTAGGTTTTCATACTCTTGGGAAAAAATGTAAACTAATAGAATTAACTCAAATGAATTTTTGACGTTTATAGCCGTCAACGGCAGTGAATGAATAAAAAAAAAGGAAAGAAAATATTTAAAATTCGAGGCATCAGGTGATTAAAGTTTTAATTGTAATTAATCGCATGACTTCAGTAGTTAACGCGCGATTGATTACAAATTTCATATCTGTTCTAAATGTACAATAAAAAATTCTAGGTTTTCATACTCTTGTTAACAAAAGTGGGGAAAAAAATGTTGAACTAAAAGAAATAGTTCTAATGAATTTTTGACGTTTATAGCCGTCAATGGCAGTGAATGAGTTAAGATCAGTTGAAGGTTGCAGTCTATACTAGGGCTGGGCGATATGACCTCAACTCAATATCACGATAAATTGGGCAGTTTTAACCTTCTCCCTCTCAGTGTTGTACATATATTGGGAAGCACGGTTTGCGAAAAATGTTTTCGCGATGGTACGGTGTACCTCTTGTCGGCTACTTTCACAAGGTGTTTAAACCCGTGAGCTCCACTGTAGCATGGGAGCTATATCGTTAGCTATGTGGCTATCACATTGGTTATTTCTACCCACCTCTTCTCGTATGGTGTCGCGGCTA